>NC_092230.1:15484991-15532491 GCF_036320965.1 Panulirus ornatus | reverse complement strand
ACAGAGGCGTACACACTTGCTGGATGCAGGGGGAGGGGAGGGGGGGTGAGGGGGGGGTCAAAGGAGGGCAACATAAATCGCACGTGAATTAAAGGAGCAAAACCACAGGGAAAGGTGAACAGTCATGGCTCTGCCCACATTACGGGACACGCGGACACTGCGAGACGCGAGCGGGGCTCCTAACCCCGCGGCCTGATGCCATGACGCAAGACGCGCCACACACACAGCGAGGGAGGAAAAGAGGTATTAACCACGACACACAACGAGGGGAGGGAGGTATTAACCACGACACACAACGAGGGGAGGGAGGTATTAACCACGACACACAACGAGGGGAGGGAGGTATTAACCACGACACACAACGAGGGAGGAAGGTATTAACCACGACACACAACGAGGGAAGGGAGGTATTAACCACGACACACAGCGAGGGAGGAAGGGAGGTATTAACCACGACACACAACGAGGGGAGGGAGGTATTAACCACGACACACAACGAGGGGAGGAAGGTATTAACCACGACACACAACGAGGGAAGGGAGGTATTAACCACGACACACAACGAGGGAAGGGAGGTATTAACCACGACACACAACGATGGAAGGGAGGTATTAACCACGACACACAACGAGGGAAGGGAGGTATTAACCACGACACACAACGAGAGAAGGGAGGTATTAACCACGACACACAACGAGAGAAGGGAGGTATTAACCACGACACACAATGAGGGAAGGGAGGTATTAACCACGACACACAACGAGGGAAAGGAGGTATTAACCACGACACACAACGAGAGAAGGGAGGTATTAACCACGACACACAGGGAGGGGAGGTATTAACCACGACACACAACAAGGGAAGGGAGGTATTAACCACGACACACAACGAGAGAAGGGAGGTATTAACCACGACACACAACGAGGGAAGGGAGGTATTAACCACGACACACAACGAGGGAAGGGAGGTATTAACCACGACACACAGCTAGGGAAGGGAGGTATTAACCAAGACACACAACGAGAGAAGGGAGGTATTAACCACGACACACAACGAGGGAAGGGGGGTATTAACCACGACACACAACGAGGGAAGGGAGGTATTAACCACGACACACAACGAGGGAAGGGAGGTATTAACCACGACACACAACGAGGGAAGGGAGGTATTAACCACGACACACAACGAGGGAAGGGAGGTATTAACCACGACACACAAAGGAGGAGGTATTAACCACGACACACAACGAGGGAAGGGAGGTATTAACCACGACACACAACGAGGGAAGGGAGGTATTAACCACGACACACAACGAGGGAAGGGAGGTATTAACCACGACACACAACGAGGGAAGGGAGGTATTAACCACGACACACAACGAGAGAAGGAAGGTATTAACCACGACACACAACGAGGGAAGGGAGGTATTAACCACGACACACAACGAGGGAAGGGAGGTATTAACCACGACACACAACGAGGGAAGGGAGGTATTAACCACGACACACAGCGAGGGAGGAAGGGAGGTATTAACCACGACACACAACGAGGGGAGGGAGGTATTAACCACGACACACAACGAGGGGAGGGAGGTATTAACCACGACACACAACGAGGGAAGGGAGGTATTAACCACGACACACAGCGAGGGAGGAAGGGAGGTATTAACCACGACACACAACGTAGGAAGGGAGGTATTAACCACGACACACAGCGAGGGAGGAAGGGAGGTATTAACCACGACACACAACGAGGGGAGGGAGGTATTAACCACGACACACAACGAGGGGAGGGAGGTATTAACCACGACACACAACGAGGGGAGGGAGGTATTAACCACGACACACAACGAGGGAAGGGAGGTATTAACCACGACACACAGCGAGGGAGGAAGGGAGGTATTAACCACGACACACAACGTAGGAAGGGAGGTATTAACCACGACACACAACTGATGAAGGAACAGACTCGATATATAACATGACGAAATGTGTTCATACTAACGTAACAGTGGGAGGATGAAACGCTGCAGAAGACCAGTGAATGTGTAGAACATATGGATGGTTAAAGAGGCGATGTGAGAGGGTAGATAGAAAGGCCACACGGCTCATCACTGTAAAACTCACCCCACGTAGTTACAATTAGTTAACCTAATATATAACAGGTAGTTAATCTAACACACCCGCACGTTCACGCACACTCCTGCACACGTATAAACACACACATGGCTGTCACATGCTCACAAACGCTCACATCTACACATACATGACTGTTCCTACGAGTCCACGAGGGGAAAATGAAACACGGTAAGTTCCCAAGTGCACTTTCGCGTAATAATCACATCATCAGGGGAGATACAAGATCTCATCACGTGCCAGACCTCCAATAAACCGTTGCTTACGTGATCCCTCTGCTCTAAACCCACCTATAATGACTCGCATTTAAGATATCTTCACACCCATGGAAACATCAGTTTGTTTGATTATCAGGTCTCATTCGACTGCATAATATATTACGTAATCATACCAGCCTCTCCACTTTCGGGCAATGACCACGTCGCCTTTCTTAAAGACTGGCACAACGTTTACTCTCAGCCACACCCGTGGCTGATCATACCAACATCTCTATAGACACATCCAAAGGTTTCAACACGCTTCCTGAACATACACGGTGGATCGGGTGCCTTTCAGCTTCGTCATGATGGTATTACATCACTTGTGGCGATCCTCCCTCGTCTGGTGCAGGCATATGATCCTCCTGAGCTTATGATCCTCCCTCACCAAGTACATATACATAATAACCTGTTCTGTAATCTCCTCATAATTTATGAAATAGTCTTTCCCAACATGTTCTTATTAGCTTCCACCTGTTCCTCGCTCCCTCTCCTACTGTATTCATCACTTCTCCGTGTCTATCCTTCCCACAACCCTTCCCACTGTGGCTCCTCCAAACAGACTTCACAGTTCCCCTCCCTCCCCGCTCACTTCCCTCCACATTCTTACACCGCTCAAAACAACACCGCCTCCTCCACCACTGTGTGTGTGTGTGTGTGTGTGTGTGTGTGTGTGTGTGACGACCTACGTAATCATATCCTCCACCAGTGTTACTGACCTGGCAGATGGACGTCCTTATATAGCCTTCATTCACACAGCCGCGTTTGAACTTCCAGTTAGTGTATCCTTTGCCTCATGAGAGAACATGTTGTACATGGAGCTGTATGATCTTAATATACTCTCTCTCTCTCTCTCTCTCTCTCTCTCTCTCTCTCTCTCTCTCTCTCTCTCTCTCCCATGATAAAGCAACGCCCAGGCGGAGGAGCGTGTGTCTGGGAGGCAGCTGGGCTAACAGTGTGATCATGGCTGGGTTCGGCCGCTCCATACTCTCATGTGTGGCCCGTGATGAAGGGAGGCAAATGTAATCCACCAGCCGGATGACAGCGCCCTTCCCCCCTCACTCCTCTGTGTAGGTCTCGTACAGTTATAGGTTGTAGAGCGCCCTCCCTCCTCTGTGTAGGTCGTACAGTTATAGGTTGTAGGGCGCCCTTCCCCCTCACTCCTCTGTGCGGGTCGTGCAGTTATAGGTTGTAAGGCGCCCTCCCTCCTCTGTGTAGGTCGTACAGTTATAGGTTGTAGGGCGCCCTTCCCCCTCACTCCTCTGTGCGGGTCGTGCAGTTATAGGTTGTAGAGCGCCCTCCCTCCTCTGTGTAGGTCGTACAGTTATAGGTTGTAGGGCGCCCTTCCCCCTCACTCCTCTGTGCGGGTAGTGCAGTTATAGGTTGTAGGGCGCCCTCCCTCCTCTGTGTGGGTCGTGCAGGTATAGGTTGTAGGGCGCCCTTCCCCCTCACTCCTCTGTGCGGGTCGTGCAGTTATAGGTTGTAAGGCGCCCTCCCTCCTCTGTGCGGGTCGTGCAGTTATAGGTTGTAGGGCGCCCTCACTCCTCTGTGTGGGTCGTGCAGTTATAGGTTGTAGAGCGCCCTCACTCCTCTGTATGGGTCGTACTGTTACAGGTTGTAGAGCGCCCTTCCCCCTCACTCCTCTGTGTGGGTCGTACAGTTATAGGTTGTAGAGCGCCCTCACTCCTCTGTGTAGGTCTCGTACAGTTATAGGTTGTAGGGCAGTCCACACTTCATGACTGGTAAACATACTGAAAGATGACCAATGCACAAAACCGTATATATGATCGTGATCAAGTTAATAAATACATGTGTAACACAAGCAAACACACAGTATATATATATATATATATATATATATATATATATATATATATATATATATATATATATATATATATACAATGTTATATGGTTGCAAGGCGTGGGCTATAGACTGGATTGTGCGGAGGAGGGTGGATGTGCTGGAAATGAGATGTTTGAGGACAATATGTGGTGTGAGGTGGTTTGATCGAGTGTGTAAGGGAAAGAGAGATGTGTGGTAATAAAAAGTGTGTCGTTGAGAGAGCAGAAGAGGGTGTTTTGAAATGGTTTGGTCACATGGAGAGAATGAGTGAGGAAAGATTGACAAAGAGGATATATGTGTCAGGGGTGAAGGGAACAAGAAGTGGGAGACCAAACTGTAGGTGGAAAGATGGAGTGAAAAAGATTTTGAGTGATCGGGGGCTTGAACATGCAGGAGGGTGAAAGGCGTGCAAGGAATAGAGTGAATTGGAACGATGTGGTATACCGGGGTCGACGTGCTGTCAATGGATTGAATCAGGGCATGTGAAGCGTCTAGGGTTCACCATGGAAAGTTCTGTGGGGCCTGGATGTGGAAAGGCATCTGTGGTTTCGGTGCATTATACATGACAGCTAGAGACTGAGTGTGAACGAATGTGGCCTTTGTTGTCTTTCCTAGCGCTACCTCCCGCACATGCGGGAGGAGGGGTTTTAATTTCATGTGTGGCGGGGTGGCGACGGGAATAAGGGCAGACAGTACGAATTATATACATGTGTATATATGTATATGTCTGTGTGTGTATATATATGTATACGTTGAGATGTATAGGTATGTATATGTGCGTGTGTGGACGTGTATGTATATACATGTGTATGTGGGTGGGGTGGGCCATCTTTCGTCTGTCTCCCTGCGCTACCTCGCTAACGCGGGAGACAGCGACAAAGTATAATAAAAAAATGAATTAATAATAATAATAATGATAATAATAATAATATATATATATATATATATATATATATATATATATATATATATATATATATATATATATATATATATATATACACTGATAACCAAGAAGAAAAATAACTCACTAAAGTCTCCAGTTCACTTACGTGTCATCAAAACATCGCCAGGGGAGACACAAGAATACTCGTACCTCCCCTGACCATATTGTAATCACACTAAAGTGCACCTGGGATTTACCGTGTCTCAGTCTGTCCTCGTGGTTACCAGCAGATACCAGATCAGGCGTATCACTCTAGCCTACTGATATATATATATATATATATATATATATATATATATATATATATATATATATATATATATATATATATATATCTGATATATATATATATATATATATATATATATATATATATGTATATATATATATATATATCATATATATCTTTTCTTTTCTTTCAAACTATTCGCCATTTCCCGTATTAGCGAGGTAGCGTTAAGAACAGAGGACTGGGCCTTTGAGGGATTATCCTAACCTGGCCCCCTTCTCTGTTCCTTCTTTTGGAAAATCAAAAAAAAAAAAAATGGGAGGGGAGGATTTCCAGCCACCCGCTCCCATCATATATATATATATATATATATATATATATATATATATATATATATATATATATATATATATATATCCCTGGGGATAAGGGAGAAAGAATACTTTCCATGCATTCCTCATGTGTCGTAGAAGGCGACTAAAGGGGACGGGAGCGGGGGGCTAGAAACTCTCCCCTCCTTGTATCTTAACTTTCTAAAAGGGGAAACAGAAGGAGTCACGCGGGGAGTGCTCATCCTCCTCGAAGGCTCAGATTGGGGTGTCTAAATGTGTGTGGGGTATGAATTATGTACATGTGTATATATGTATATGTCTGTGTGTGTATGTATATGTATATGTTGAGATGTATAGGTATGTATATTTGCGTGTGTAGACGTGTATGTATATACATGTGTATGTGGGTGGGTTGGGCCATTCTTTCGTCTGTTTCCTTGCGCTACCTCGCTAACGCAGGAGACAGCGACAAAGCAAAATAAATAAAAATAAATAACATTTATAATACTTTGTGACTGGGGCTTGAACCTGCGGGAAGGCGTAAGGAGCACATGGAACAGAGCGAACTGGAGGAATGTGCTATACAAGGGGCGACGTCCTATCATCGGGATCATCAGGGCACGTGAAAGGGTCATGGGAAATACAAAAAGGTCTGTCGGGTTTGGCTCCTGATAGGCGGCTCTGGTTTCGATGTCTCATACATTATAGCGAGGTTGTGGAGGCGAGGAAATGAGGCCAATTTTCCTGTTCCTGGCGCTACCTTCTTATGCGAGAAACGTGGCAAACCAGAACAAAACAATACACAGTGTATGTATCACAGTTACGTCCTGCAGAGCCTTCAACCCAAACTGTATCTGTTGCCTCGCTCGGTATAGCGCGAGTCCCGTCCTTGGCCGAGGGCCCCAGATGTCTCCAAGTGGGGCCCAGTTCCCAGCGGGGTGCAGGGGGGCCCCACCTCAGCGGGACCCAAACAGCTCCCGGCGGGCCCCGGATGTCTTTTAGTAAGGGAGCAAAAAGTGTGGGCCAAGATAAGCTCCCATTGTGACCCACGGGGGCGCCCCCAAAGCGAGACTCGGGCAACACCGCCAGCCCACCCGGCGGGGTCCAGATGACAGACAGCCCCCAGCGGGGTCCAGACGACAGCCCCCAGCGGGGTCCAGATGACAGACAGGCCCCAGTCAGTGTTGACGGGGGCGTGCGTTCTATCCGCTCTCCTGCATCGTCAGTATAGCATTATCATTCATCGATCTTTTGTGACACTGCTTCCCTCCTCCCTCGCGGGGACGACCACCCCAGGCCTTGAATGCCGCCCTCCCGAAAGCCACGGTTTTCCCCTTGATTCTACAACCTTAAAAGAACCCCGGAACCGATCGTGACGCAAGCAGCAGCGCCCTCGGCTCTAACTGCTGACGAACGGTTCCTCCCGACGGTCCTGATTGGACCGTGGCGTCAAGTGCACGTTGATTGGACGCCGCGCTGTCGTCGTCAGCTCATTAGCTGGTCTGTGGCCGTCCAAGAGTCCGTGCTGAGTCCGTGCTGATTGGAGACCGCCGTGTTGTCATTCTGGACGCTGACTGGCTAATCCTTGGTGCCACCACCGGCAGACACAACCCACCTTCCCAGCTTTCTTCAAGGGCTTAGTGGACGCGACTGCGTCGTATCTCTGGCAGGTAAACTGGCCGGACGTCCAGGTAAATAAGAGGCGCTGCCACACACACACACACGGAGGGGGGTCCTGGACCCCTGACGGAGGACCACTTACTGGGAACTTGATGGTCTCTGTCTGGCCTCAAGCCTGAGACCATCTCGACTGGCCCACCTCGCTCCACAGGTGAAAGACCTTCCAAGTGCAAGTGTGAAGCAAGACTGGGAGCACTTCGGGTAATTCGATAATCTCTTTAGCATGACGGTACGACCATGGGGGTGTGACGGTACGACCATGGTGGTGTGACGGTACAACCATGGGGTGTGACGGTACGACCATGGGGTGTGACGGTACGACCATGGGGTGTGACGGTACAACCCTGGGGTGTGACAGTACGACCAAGGGATGTGACGGCACGACCCTGGGATGTGACGGTACGACCATGGGGGTGTGACGGTACGACCCTTGAGTATGACAGTACGACCCTTGACCACAGCCGTACGATCTTTTCACCATAACGGCCAGGAGGACCCGGTTAACACACACACAAACACACGCAATCCAACACACCGCAACAAAGGTTTATTTTCCTCTTTCCTTCTTCACATCAAAGACGCCAGCCCGGAGCACAGCTCACATCCAGGCCAAGCTTGGAGCAAAACATCAAAACGAAGAAAGAAAATATTATACAGGAGAGAAAAAATATAAGATTAACAGAACAAGTGAACATTTATGGAGAGATGTTAATAACTACAAACAAAAATAAGATTAACAGAACAAGTGAACATTTATACAGAAATGTTAACAACTACAAACAAAAAAAAATTGGCACAAAATGCATCGCAAAATAGAAAAATATAATCTGGCTAAATAATATTCAGAGTGGAATTAATCTGTACATAACGGCTGGTGAAGAATAATTATCGATAACTGATTAATGGCAACAGATGATGGGCCACGATGATGGCAACTCATGATGGGCCACAAATGATAGCTACTCATGATGTGCCACAATGATGGCAACTCATGATGGGCCACAATGATGGCAACTCATGATGGGCCACAATGATGGCAACTCATGATGGGCCACAATGATGGCAACTCATGATGTGCCACAATGATGGCAACTCATGATGGGCCACAGTGATGGCAACTGATGATGGCCCACAATGATGGCAACTCATGATGGGCCACAATGATGGCAACTGATGATGGGCCACTATGATGGCAACTCATGATGGGCCACAATGATGGCAACTCATGATGGGCCACAAATGATGGCAACTCATGATGGGCCACAAATCATGGTAACTCATGATGGGTCACAATGATGGCAACTCATGATGGGCCACAATGATTGGAAACTCATGATGGGCCTCAATGATGGCAACTGATGATGGCCACAATGATGGCAACTGATGATGGGCCACAATGATGGCAACTCATGATGGGCCACAATGATGGCAAATGATGATGGCCCACAATGATGGCAACTCATGATGGGCCTCAATGATGGCAACTCATGATGGGCCACAATGATGGCAACTCATGATGGGCCACAATGATGGCAACTCATGATGGGCCACAATGATGGCAACTCATGATGGGCCACAATGATGGCAACTGATGATGGGCCACAGTGATGGCAACTCATGATGGGCCACAATGATGGCAAATGATGATGGCCCACAATGATGGCAAATGATGATGGGCCACAATGATGGCACCTGATGATGGGCCACAATGATGGCACCTGATAATGGGCCACAATGATGGCAACTGATGATGGGCCACAATGATGGCAACTGATGATGGGCCACAATGATGGCAACTGATGATGGGCCTCAATGATGGCAACTCATGATGGGCCACAATGATGGCAACTCATGATGGGCCACAATGATGGCAACTCATGATGGGCCACAATGATGGCAACTGATGTTGGGCCACAATGATGGCAACTGATGATGGGCCACAGTGATGGCAACTCATGATGGGCCACAATGATGGCAAATGATGATGGCCCACAATGATGGCAAATGATGATGGGCCACAATGATGGCAACTGATGATGGCCCACAATGATGGCAACTGATGATGGGCCACAATGATGGCAACTGATGATGGGCCACAATGATGGCAACTGGTGATGGGCCACAATGATGGCAACTGGTGATGGGCCACAATGATGGCAACTGATGATGGGCCACAATGATGGCAACTGATGATGGGCCACAATGATGGCAAATGATGATGGCCCACAATGATGGCAACTGATGATGGGCCACAATGATGGCAACTGATGATGGGCCACAATGATGGCAACTCATGATGGGCCACAATGATGGCAACTCATGATGGGCCACAATGATGGTAACTCATGATGGGCCACAATGATGGCAACTGATGATGGGCCACAATGATGGCAACTGATGATGGGCCACAATGATGGCAACTGATGATGGGCCTCAATGATGGCAACTCATGATGGGCCACAATGATGGCAACTGATGATGGGCCTCAATTATGGCAACTGATGATGGGCCTCAATGATGGCAACTCATGATGGGCCACAATGATGGCAACTGATGATGGGCCACAGTGATGGCAACTCATGATGGGCCACAATGATGGCAACTGATGATGGGCCACAGTGATGGCAGCGAAAACTGATGACGAAATGTGTCGAGGCTGGGGAGTTAACGCTCTGGTGGGGAGGTTAGTGTGGCAGTGGTGGGGAGTTAATGTTGTGGTGGGGAGATTAGTGCATCAGTGGTAGGGGAGCTATGTTTTATAGTACGGAGATTTGTGTGGCAGTGGTAAGGGAGTTCATGTTCTGGTGGGGAGGTTAGTGTGGCAGTGGTTGGGGAGTAAATCTTGTGGTGGGGAGGTTAGTTTGGCAGTGGTAGGGAAGTTAATATTGTAGTGGGGAGGTTGAGGTGACAGTGGTGGGGTAACTAATGTTGTGGTGGGGAGATTATTGCGACTGGTGGGAAAAAAAAGTTAATGTGGTGGGGAGACTAGTGTGAAAGTGGTGGAGGAGTTAATGCTGTGGTGAGGAGGTTAACAGTCGTCAGGGGAGTTAATCTTGTAGTGGGGAGGTTAGTGTAACTGTGGAGGGGAGTTATGTTGTGGTGGGGAGGTTAGTGTAACTGTGGAGGGGAGTTATGTTGTGGTGGGGAGGTTAGTGTAACTGTGGAGGGGAGTTATGTTGTGGTGGGGAGGTTAGTGTAACTGTGGAGGGGAGTTATGTTGTGGTGGGGAGGTTAGTGTAACTGTGGAGGGGAGTTACGTTGTGGTGGGGAGGTTAGTGTAACTGTGGAGGGGAGTTACGTTGTGGTGGGGAGGTTAGTGTGACAGTGGCTGGGAAGTTTATGATATAGTGGGGAGGTAAGTCTAGTAGCAGTGGGGAAGACAATGTAGTGGTAGGGGAGTTACTCATGGTGGGGAGGTTAGTGCGGCAATGGTGAGGGAGATAATGTTGTGATGGGAAGGTTACCGTAGCAGTATCGATGGGGGCGGCGGGGGGGGGGGGGTAATTCTGTGTTAATGAGGTTAATGTGGAAGTTGTGGGGAGTTAATGCTATGATAAGGTTAATGTGGCAGTGGTGAGGGATATGATGTTTCAGTGAAGAGGTTAGTGTAGCAGTAGTGGAGGGGGGGAGGGGGAGTTAATGCTGTAGTGGAAAGGTTATTGAGGCAGAGGTGGGGAGTTAATGACATGGTTGAAAGGTTAGAGTGGCAAAGGTGAGGGAGATAATGTGGTGGCAGTAGTGGGGGAGTGAACTCTACAGTGGGGGCGCTTACTGTTGTGGGGAGAAGTTAATGTGGCAGTGAAGGGAGGGAGGGCGTTTACTGTTGTGGGGAGAAGTTAATGTGGCACAGAAGGGATGGGGGGGGCGTTTACTGTTGTGGGGAGAAGTTAATGTGGCAGTGAAGGGAGGGAGGGGGGCGTTTACTGTTGTGGGGAGAAGTTAATGTGGCAGTGAAGGGGGGGGGCGTTTACTGTTGTGGGGAGAAGTTAATGTGGCAGTGAAGGGAGTGAGGGGGGCGTTTACTGCTGTGGGGAGAAGTTAATGTGGCAGTGAAGGGAGGGAGGGCGTTTACTGTTGTGGGGAGAAGTTAATGTGGCACAGAAGGGATGGGGGGAGCGTTTACTGTTGTGGGGAGAAGTTAATGTGGCAGTGAAGGGAGGGAGGGGGGCGTTTACTGTTGTGGGGAGAAGTTAATGTGGCAGTGAAGGGAGGGAGGGGGGCGTTTACTGTTGTGGGGAGAAGTTAATGTGGCAGTGAAGGGGGGGGCGTTTACTGTTGTGGGGAGAAGTTAATGTGGCAGTGAAGGGAGTGAGGGGGGCGTTTACTGCTGTGGGGAGAAGTTAATGTGGCAGTGAAGGGAGGGAGGGCGTTTACTGTTGTGGGGAGAAGTTAATGTGGCACAGAAGGGATAGGGGGAGCGTTTACTGTTGTGGGGAGAAGTTAATGTGGCAGTGAAGGGAGGGAGGGGGGCGTTTACTGTTGTGGGGAGAAGTTAATGTGGCAGTGAAGGGAGGGAGGGGGGCGTTTACTGTTGTGGGGAGAAGTTAATGTGGCAGTGAAGGGAGTGAGGGGGGCGTTTACTGCTGTGGGGAGAAGTTAATGTGGCAGTGAAGGAGGGGGGCGTTTACTGTTGTGGGGAGAAGTTAATGTGGCAGTGAAGGGAGGGAGGGGGGCGTTTACTGTTGTGGGGAGAAGTTAATGTGGCAGTGAAGGGAGTGAGGGGGGCGTTTACTGCTGTGGGGAGAAGTTAATGTGGCAGTGAAGGAGGGGGGCGTTTACTGTTGTGGGGAGAAGTTAATGTGGCAGTGAAGGGAGGGAGGGGGGCGTTTACTGTTGTGGGGAGAAGTTAATGTGGCAGTGAAGGGAGGGAGGGGGGCGTTTACTGTTGTGGGGAGAAGTTAATGTGGCAGTGAAGGGAGGGAGGGGGCGTTTACTGTTGTGGGGAGAAGTTAATGTGGCAGTGAAGGGGGGCGTTTACTGTTGTGGGGAGAAGTTAATGTGGCAGTGAAAGGAGGGGGGGGGGCGTATACTGTTGTGGGGAGAAGTTAATGTGGCAGTGAAGGGAGGGAGGGGGGCGTTTACTGTTGTGGGGAGAAGTTCATGTGGCAGTGAAGGGAGGGAGGGGGGCGTATACTGTTGTGGGGAGAAGTTCATGTGGCAGTGAAGGGAGGGAGGGGGGCGTTTACTGTTGTGGGGAGAAGTTAATGTGGCAGTGAAGGGAGGGAGGGGGGCGTTTACTGTTGTGGGGAGAAGTTAATGTGGCACTGGCGGGAGAATTCATACAGTAGTGGGGAGGATAATGTGCTTGGGTGGGGGAGTTAATGCTGCTGTAGATGAGGGAGGTTACATTACCGGTCAAAGGTCAGGTTTGGGAGCCTCACACGTCTGACCTTACCACATCACAAGAATGTAACACGCCTGACCTTACCACATCACAAGGATGTAACACGTCTGACCTTTACACATCACAAGAATGTAACACCTCTGACCTTACCACATCACAAGGATGTAACACGTCTGACCTTACCACATCACAAGGATGTAACACGTCTGACCTTAACACATCACAAGGATGTAACACGTCTGACCTTACCACATCACAAGGATGTAACACGTCTGACCTTACCACATCACAAGGATGTAACACGTCTGACCTTAACACATCACAAGAATGTAACACGTCTGACCTTACCACATCACAAGGATGTAACACGTCTGACCTTACCACATCACAAGGATGTAACACGTCTGACCTTAACACATCACAAGGATGTAACACGCCTGACCTTAACACATCACAAGAATGTAACACGTCTGACCTTAACACATCACAAGAATGTAACACGTCTGACCTTAACACATCACAAGAATGTAACACGTCTGACCTTACCACATCACAAGAATGTAACACGTCTGACCTTAACACATCACAAGAATGTAACACGTCTGACCTTACCACATCACAAGAATGTAACACGTCTGACCTTACCACATCACAAGGATGTAACACGTCTGACCTTTACACATCACAAGAATGTAACACGTCTGACCTTAACACATCACAAGAATGTAACACGTCTGACCTTAACACATCACAAGAATGTAACACGTCTGACCTTAACACATCACAAGAATGTAACACGTCTGACCTTAACACATCACAAGAATGTAACACGTCTGACCTTAACACATCACAAGAATGTAACACGTCTGACCTTACCACATCACAAGAATGTAACACGTCTGACCTTAACACATCACAAGAATGTAACACGTCTGACCTTAACACATCACAAGAATGTAACACGTCTGACCTTAACACATCACAAGAATGTAACACGTCTGACCTTTACACATCACAAGAATGTAACACGTCTGACCTTAACACATCACAAGAATGTAACACGTCTGACCTTAACACATCACAAGGATGTAACACGTCTGACCTTACCACATCACAAGAATGTAACACGTCTGACCTTTACACATCACAAGAATGTAACACGTCTGACCTTAACACATCACAAGAATGTAACACGTCTGACCTTACCACATCACAAGAATGTAACACCTCAGACCTTCACACATCACAAGAATGTAACACGCCTGACCTTAACACATCACAAGAATGTAACACGTCTGACCTTAACACATCACAATGTAACACGTCTGACCTTAACACATCACAAGAATGTAACACCTCTGACCTTAACACATCACAAGAATGTAACACGTCTGACCTTAACACATCACAAGAAAGTAACACGTCTGACCTTAACACATCACAAGAAAGTAACACGCCTGACCTTAACACATCACAAGAATGTAACACGTCTGACCTTAACACATCACAAGAATGTAACACCTCTGACCTTAACACATCACAAGAATGTAACACGTCTGACCTTAACACATCTCAAGAATGTAACACCTCTGACCTTAACACATAACAAGAATGTAACACCTCTGATCTTAACACATCACAAGAATGTAACACGTCTGACCTTACCACATCACAAGAATGTAACACCTCTGACTTTAACACATCACAAGAATGTAACACCTCTGACCTTAACACATCACAATGTAACACGTCTGACCTTAACACATAACAAGAATGTAACACCTCTGATCTTAACACATCACAAGAATGTAACACGTCTGACCTTAACACATCACAAGAATATAACACCTCTGACCTTCACACATCACAAGGATGTAACACGTCTGACCTTAACACATCACAAGAATGTAACACCTCTGACTTTAACACATCACAAGAATGTAACACCTCTGACCTTAACACATCACAAGAAAGTATATATAAAACTCTCTTAACACCTAGTCATGTAAACACAATGTACAACCCTTATAGTAACATTATTATCCTTGGTTTATACGTATTTCCAATAACAAAAGCTTAGCTTATTATCCTTGGTTTATACGTATTTCCAATAACAAAAGCTTAGCTTATTATCCTTGGTTTATACGTATTTCCAATAACAAAAGCTTAGCTTATTATCCTTGGTTTATACGTATTTCCAATAACAAAAGCTTAGCTTATTATCCTTGGTTTATACTTATTTCCAATAACAAAAGCTTAGCTTATTATCCTTGGTTTATACGTATTTCCAATAACAAAAGCTTAGCTTATTATCCTTGGTTTATACGTATTTCCAATAACAAAAGCTTAGCTTATTATCCTTGGTTTATACGTATTTCCAATAACAAAAGCTTAGCTTATTATCCTTGGTTTATACGTATTTCCAATAACAAAAGCTTAGCTTATTATCCTTGGTTTATACTTATTTCCAATAACAAAAGCTTAGCTTATTATCCTTGGTTTATACGTATTTCCAATAACAAAAGCTTAGCTTATTATCCTTGGTTTATACGTATTTCCAATAACAAAAGCTTAGCTTATTATCCTTGGTTTATACTTATTTCCAATAACAAAAGCTTAGCTTATTATCCTTGGTTTATACGTATTTCCAATAACAAAAGCTTAGCTTATTATCCTTGGTTTATACGTATTTCCAATAACAAAAGCTTAGCTTATTATCCTTGGTTTATACGTATTTCCAATAACAAAAGCTTAGCTTATTATCCTTGGTTTATACGTATTTCCAATAACAAAAGCTTAGCTTATTATCCTTGGTTTATACTTATTTCCAATAACAAAAGCTTAGCTTATTATCCTTGGTTTATACGTATTTCCAATAACAAAAGCTTAGCTTATTATCCTTGGTTTATACGTATTTCCAATAACAAAAGCTTAGCTTATTATCCTTGGTTTATACTTATTTCCAATAACAAAAGCTTAGCTTATTATCCTTGGTTTATACGTATTTCCAATAACAAAAGCTTAGCTTATTATCCTTGGTTTATACTTATTTCCAATAACAAAAGCTTAGCTTATTATCCTTGGTTTATACGTATTTCCAATAACAAAAGCTTAGCTTATTATCCTTGGTTTATACGTATTTCCAATAACAAAAGCTTAGCTTATTATCCTTGGTTTATACGTATTTCCAATAACAAAAACTTAGCTTATTATCCTTGGTTTATACTTATTTCCAATAACAAAAGCTTAGCTTATTATCCTTGGTTTATACGTATTTCCAATAACAAAAGCTTAGCTTATTATCCTTGGTTTATACGTATTTCCAATAACAAAAACTTAGCTTATTATCCTTGGTTTATACGTATTTCCAATAACAAAAGCTTAGCTTATTATCCTTGGTTTATAAGTATTTCCAATAACAAAAGCTTAGCTTATTATAGAGAAAAAAAAAAGCTGTTAAAGAATCGAGTGCATTAAACACGCTGGAGACACGTGGCAACTACTGGCGCGAGTTGCCATGTGCGTATTATTCATGACTACGTGTGTGTGTGTGTGTGTGTGTGTGTGTGTGTGTGTGTGTGTGTGTGTGGACATGCTATTAATAGCCAATGTGTGTTGGTAATTGGCTGTTATTCCCAACAATTGTTACTAAGTCCTTGTGTTGTTATTCGGGTTCTGTAAATAAACAAGTAAAGTTTATTATTATCATTAATTATTATTATTATTATTATTATTATTATTATTATGATTATTATTATTATTATTATTATTATTATTATTATTATGATTATTATTATTATTATTATTATGATTATTATTATTATTATTATCATTATTATTATTATCATTATTACCATTGTTGTTGTTGTTGTTGTTGTTGTTACTATCATTATTATCATTATCATTTATCCATTGGTCAGATGTTTTCATCATCACCAGCTCGTACGTCACACGACTCCGAACATCAGTCATGTTAACCCACATAGCAAATCTACAATGACAAACATCGATTCATCTTTGTATTAATGATTCATCGCAGCCAACCAATGATAAACGTTGTGCCTAATGTTCCTGGTTATTGATTGGCGGGCAAATCCTGATCATCATCATCATCTGTATTACGTGAAGCATTGTGTCTGGTTACGGCGTCGTATAATTAAGAAATTATTCTACTAGTGAAAAATGTGTATGTAATATAAGTGGGCTACCTTATACTTTGTCGCTGTCTCCCGCGTTAGCGAGGTAGCGCAAGGAAACAGAGGAAAGAATGGCCCAACCAACCAAATACAAATGTATCTACATACACGTCCACACACGCACATATACATACCTATACATTTCAACGAACATGTATATATATATATACATATATATATATATATATATATATATATATATATATATATATATATATATATATATATATATGTATATATATATATATATATATATATATATATATATATATATATATATATATATATATATATATATATATACAAAGACATACATATATACACATGTACATAATTCATACTTGTTGCCCTTATTCATTCTCGTCGCCACCCCGCCACACATCAAATGACAACCCCCCCTCCCCCCCCCCCGCACGCACGCGAGGTAGCGCTAGGAAAAGACAACAAGGCCACATTCGTTCACACTGTCTCTAGCTGTTATGTATAATGCACCGAAACCACAGTACCCTTTCCACATCCAGGCTCCATAAAACTTTCCATGGTTTACCCCAGATGCTTCACATGCCCTGGTTTAATCCATTGACTGCACGTCGACCCCGGTATACCACATCGTTCCAATTCACTCTATTCCTTGCAAGCCTTTCATCTTCCTGCATGTTCAGGCCCCGATCACTCAAAATCTTTTTCACTCCCTCCTTCCACCTCTAATTTGGTCTCCCACTTCTCGTTCCCTCCACCTCTGACACATATATCATCTTTGTCAATCTTTCCTCACTCATTCTCTCCATGTGGCCAAACCATTTCAAAACACCCTCTTCTGCTCTCTCAACCAAACTCTTTTATTACCACACATCTCTCTCACCCTTTCATTACTTACTCGATCAAACCACCTCACACCACATATTGTCCTCAAACATCTCATTTCCAACACATCCACCCTCCTCCGCACAACCCTATCTATAGCCCACGCCTTGGAACCATACAACATTGTTGGAACCACTATTCCTTCAAACATACCCATTTTTGCTTTCTGAGATAATGTTCTCGCCCTCCACACATTTTTCAACGCTCCCAGAACTTTCGCCCCCTCACCCACCCTATGACTCACTTCCACTTCAATGGTTACATTCGCTGCTAAATCCACTCCCAGACGTCTAAAACACTTCACTTCCTCCAGTTTTTCTCCATTCAAACTTACCTCCCAACTAACTTGTCCCTTAACCCTACTGAACCTAATAACCTTGCTCTTATTAACGTCTACTCTTAGCTTTTTTCTTTCACACACTTTACCAAACTCAGTCACCACCTTATGCAGTTTCTCACCCGAATCAGCCATCAGCACTGTATCATCAGCGAACAACAACTGACTCAATTCCCAAGCTCTCTCATCCACAACAGACTGCATACTTCCCCCTCTCTCCAAAACTCTTGTATTCACCTCCCTAACAACCCCATCCATAAACAAATTAAACAACCATGGAGACACCATGGAGACATCACGCACCCCTGCCGCAAACCGAAATTTACCGGGAACCAATCACTTTCCTCTCTTCCTACACGTACACATGCCTTACATCCTCGATAAAAACTTTTCACTGCTTCTAACAACTTGCCTCCCACACCATATATTCTTAATACCTTCCACAGAGCATCTCTATCAACTCTATCATATGCCTTCTCCAGATCCATAAATGCTACATACAAATCCATTTGCTTTTCTAAGTATTTCTCACATACATTCTTCAAAGCAAACACCTGATCCACACATCCTCTACCACTTCTGAAACCACACTGCTCTTCCCCAATCTGATGCTCTGTACATGCCTTCACCCTCTCAATCAATACCCTCCCATATAATTTCCCAGGTATACTCAACAAACTTATACCTCGCTAATTTGAACACTCACCTTTATCCCCTTATATAGATAGATAGATAGATAGATAGATAGGTAAATAGATATATAGTGAAAGGTCGTCCTTAGTGTTTCATGGATGGGTGAAGTGTAAAGAGCAGAAGGGGAGAGTGTGACTCGTGTTTGTCTGGGGAGTGTGGCCTCTGATGGGTGTACGTCGAGGTTAGGATCGTGTTGGGAGGTGGATGGGTGTTTGCGGCTTGTTGGAGGGAGGGAGGGGGGGGAACTTTGAGGGAATGGGAGTAATGGTCCAACTACACCCAGGTGGTGCTGACCACCACCTGGGTGTAACAACTGGAGTCACCCTGCCACCTGGACGTCAGGCAGCTGGTGCCGCCTGGGTGTACAAACCTGACGGCAGGTATAAAGGAAACCTCTTACAATCTCTCCTGCTCTTTTTATGCCCAGGACCTTCAGCCTCTCTCTCTCTCTCTCTCTCTCTCTCTCTCTCTCTCTCTCTCTCTCTCTCTCTCTGTGTGTGTGTGTGTGTGTGTGTGTGTGTGTGTAACTGACATCTACAGATGAGATTGTCTAATGTGTATGTAAGAAGCAAAGTTGAGCACCGCTGTGGTGTACAAGACAGACCAGACGTAAACATGAGAGACTGGGCAACACAGACGTGCGTCATGAGTAAGACTGATGTGGTACAACATGTGTACACGTAAAACTTCAACAACAGCAGTTGTATCACTTCAACAACAGCAGGTGTATCACTTCAACAACAGCAGGTGTATCACTTCAACAACAGCAGTTGTATCACCTCAACAACAGCAGTTGTATCACTTCAACAACAGCAGTTGTATCACTTCAACATCAGCAGCTGTATCACTTCAACAACAGCAGTTGTATCACTTCAACAACAGCAGTTGTATCACTTCAACAACAGCAGCTGTATCACTTCAACAACAACAGTTGTATCACTTCAACAACAGCAGCTGTATCACTTCAACAACAACAGTTGTATCACTTCAACAACAGCAGTTGTATCACTTAAACAACAGCAGTTGTATCACTTCAACAACAGCAGTTGTATCACTTCAACAACAGCAGTTGTATCACTTCAACAACAGCAGTTGTATCACTTCAACAACAGCAGTTGTATCACTTCAATAACAACAGTTGTATCACTTCAACAACAGCAGTTGTATCACTTCAACAACAGCAGTTGTATCACTTCAACAACAGCAGTTGTATCACTTCAACAACAGCAGTTGTATCACTTCAACAACAGCAGTTGTATCACTTCAACAACAGCAGTTGTATCACTTCAACAACAGCAGTTGTATCACTTCAACAACAGCAGTTGTATCACTTCAACAGCAGCAGTTGTATCACTTCAACAACAGCAGTTGTATAGCCTATGAAGCATAGCGAGGTATGTGATCACCCAGGCAGGTCAACAAATTGATGACATAACAGAAAACGGGTAAATACTACTGCGTGTGTCTCACAAGGCAAGACACGGAGTTGGTAGGTCTTCCAGACCACTGTGGGGAAACACAGTATATATAAATCACGACCAATGTATACAACAAGTCAACTGGCACGCTAGAACGATCATTCAGTGTACTAACGATCAGTGCACTAACGATCATTTTGTGTACTAACGATCATTCAGTGTACTAACGATCATTCAGTGTACTAACGAACATTTAGTGTACTAACGATCATTCAGTGTACTAACGATCATTCAGTGTATTAACGATCATTTAGTGTACTAACGATCATCAGTGTACTAATGATCATTTAGTGTACTAACGATCATGCAGTGTACTAACGATCATTCAGTGTATTAACGATCATTCAGTGTACTAACGATCATTCATTGTACTAACGATCATTTAGTGTACTAACGATCATTCAGTGTATTAACGATCATTTAAAGTACTAACGATCATTTAGTGTACTAACGATCATTTTGTGTACTAACGATCATTTAGTGTACTAACGATCATTTTGTGTACTAACGATCATTTAGTGTACTAACAATCATTTTGTGTACTAACGATCATTCAATGTACTAACGATCATTCAGTGTACTAACGATCATTCAGTGTACTAACGATCATTTAGTGTACTAACGATCATTTTGTGTACTAACGATCATTTAGTGTACTAACGATCATTCAGTGTACTAACGATCATTCAGTGTATTAACGATCATTCAGTGTACTAACGATCATTTAGTGTACTAACGATCATTCAGTGCACTAACGATCATTCAGTGTATTAACGATCATTCAGTGTACTAACGATCATCAGTGTACTAATGATCATTTAGTGTACTAACGATCATGCAGTGTACTAACGATCATTTAGTGTACTAACGATCATTCATTGTACTAACGATCATTCAGTGTATTAACGATCATTTAGTGTAGTAACGATCATCAGTGTACTAATGATCATTTAGTGTACTAACGATCATTCAGTGTGCTAACGATCATTCAGTGTACTAACGATCATTTAGTGTACTAACGATCATTCAGTGTACTAACGATCATTTTGTGTACTAACGATCATTCAGTGTACTAACGATCATTCAGTGTACTAACGATCATTTAGTGTACTAACGATCATTTTGTGTACTAACGATCATTCAGTGTACTAACGATCATTCAGTGTACTAACGATCATTCAGTGTACTAACGACCATTCAGTGTACTAACGATCAGTTTGTGTACTAAAGACCATTCAATGTACTAACAACCATTCAGTGTACTAACGATCATTCAGTGTACTAACGATCATTCAGTGTACTAACGATCATTTTGTGTACTAACGATCATTCAGTGTACTAACGACCATTCAGTGTACTAACGATCATTCAGTGTACTAACGACCATTCAGTGTACTAACGATCATTTTGTGTTCTAACGATCATTCCATTCAGTGTACTAACAATCATTTAGTGTACTAACGATCATTTAGTGTATTAACGTTCATTCAGTGTACTAACGATCATTCAGTGTACTAACGATCATTCAGTGTACTAACGATCATTTAGTGTACTAACGATCATATAGTGTGCTAACGACCATTCAGTGTACTAACGATCATTCAGTGTACTAACGATCATTCAGTGTACTAACGATCAATTTGTGCACTAACGATCATTCAGTGTACTAACGATCATTCAGTGTACTAACGATCAATTTGTGCACTAACGATCATTCAGGGTACTAACGATCATTCAGTGTACTAACGATCATTCAGTGTATTAACGATCATTTAGTGTACTAACGATCATTCAGTGTACTAACGATCAATTTGTGCACTAACGATCATTCAGTGTACTAACGATCATTCAGTGTATTAACGATCATTTAGTGTACTAACGATCATTCAGTGTACTAACGATCATTGTGTACTAACGATCATTCAGTGTACTAACGATCATTCAGTGTACTAACGATCAATTTGTGCACTAACGATCATTCAGTGTACTAACGACCATTCAGTGTACTAACGACCATTCAGTGTACTAACGATCAGTTTGTGCACTAACGATCATTCAGTGTACTAACGATCATTCAGTGTACTAACGATCAATTTGTGCACTAACGATCATTCAGTGTACTAACGACCATTCAGTGTACTAACGACCATTCAGTGTACTAACGATCAATTTGTGCACTAACGATCATTCAGTGTACTAACGATCATTCAGTGTACTAACGATCATTCAGTGTACTAACGATCAATTTGTGCACTAACGATCATTCAGTGTGCTAACGATCATTCAGTGTACTAACGACCATTCAGTGTACTAACGATCAATTTGTGCACTAACGATCATTCAGTGTACTAACGATCATTCAGTGTACTAACGATCATTCAGTGTACTAACGATCAATTTGTGCACTAACGATCATTCAGTGTACTAACGATCATTCAGTGTACTAACGATCAATTTGTGCACTAACGATCATTCAGTGTACTGACGACCATTCAGTGTAGTGCAGGAGGAACCAGGGACACGCCTGCAAGAACAACAGAAACATTAAAATGATCAACTACTTGTTATGTGGTTCAGGTCAGTGTTTCGTTACCCCGGGGTGTGGCACGACCCTAGATCACGACCCAAGCTTGACCAGCACGGTACGACCCCTGGGCATGACAGCACGACCTGTGTGCATGATGGCACGACCCAAGCTTGACCACTACGGTACGACCCCTGGGCATGACAGCACGACCTCTGTGCATGATGGCACGACCCAAGCTTGACCACTACGGTACGACCCATGAGCATGAGAGCACGACCTCTGTGCATGATGGCACGACCCAAGCTTGACCACTACGGTACGACCCCTGGGCATGACAGCACGACCTCTGTGCATGATGGCACGACCCAAGCTTGACCACCACGGCACGACCCATGAGCATGACAGCACGGTCTCTGTGCATGATGGCACGACCCAAGCTTGACCACCACGGCACGACCCCTGGGCATGAGAGCACGACCTCTGTGCATGATGGCACGACCCAAGCTTGACCACTACGGTACGACCCCTGGGCATGACAGCACGGTCTCTGTGCACGACCCAAGCTTGACCACCACGGCACGACCCCTAGGCATGACAACACGACCTCTGTGCATGATGGTATGACCCAAGCTTGGCCACCACGGCACGACCCCTGGGCATGACATCACGACCTCTGTGCATGACCCAACCCTGGCCACTACGATACGACCCCTGGGCATGACAGCACGACCTCTGTGCATGACCCAACCTTGGCCACTAACGTACGACCCTTGATCACAAAGGTATACCCTTCTGTGTATGACCGCCTGACCTTTGACCCTGAGCATTAAGAGTCAACTGAAATGTCAGGTCATTATTCCCCAACGGTCGTACCATCATCCTCTAGGGTCGTAACTCCGCGCCCTCAGCTCGTACCATCATCCTCTAGGGTCGTAACTCCGCGCCCTACGGTCGTACCGTCGACGATCCTCAAGGGTCGTAACTCCGCGCCCTAGGGCCGTACCATCGTCCTCAAGGGTCGTACCGTCGTCCTCAAGGATCGTAACTCTGCGCCCTAGGGTCGTACCGTCGTCCTCAAGGGTCGTAACTCCGCGCCCTAGGGCCGTACCATCGTCCTCAAGGGCCGTCCCGTCGTCCTCAAGGGTCGTAACTCAGCGCCCTAGGGCCGTACCGTCGTCCTCAAGGGCCGTACCGCCGCGCCTTACGGTCGTACCGTCGTTCTGAAGGGCCGTGACTCCGCGCCCTAAGGTCGTACCGTCGTCCTTGAGGGTCGTAACTCCGCGCTCTAAAGTCGTACCGTCGTCCTCAAGGGTCGTAACTCCGCGCCCTAAAGTGGCACCGTCGTCCTCATGGGTCGTGACTCCGCGCCCTAAGGTCGTACCGTCGTCCTCAAGGGCCGTACCGCCGCGCCTTACGGTCGTACCGTCGTTCTGAAGGGCCGTGACTCCGCGCCCTAAGGTCGTACCGTCGTCCTTGAGGGTCGTAACTCCGCGCTCTAAAGTCGTACCGTCGTCCTCAAGGGTCGAAACTCCGCGCCCTACGGTCGCACCGTCATCCTTAAGGGTTGCGACTCCGCGCCCTAAGGTCGTACCGTCGTCCTTAAGGATCGTAATTCCGCGCCCTATGGTCGCACCGTCATCTTCAAGGGTCGTAACTCCGAGCTCTAAGGTCGTACCGCCATCCTCAAGGGTCGTATCTCCGCGCTCTATGGTCGTACCGTCCTCTTCAAAGTTGTAACTCCACGCCTAAGGGTTTTACCGTCGTCCTCAAGGGTCGTAACTCCGCGCCTAAGGGTTATACCGTCGTCCTCAAGGGTCGTAACTCCGCGCCCAAGGGTTGTACCGTCGTCCTCAAGGGTCGTAATTCCGCGCTCTAAAGTCGTACCGTCGTCCTCAAGGGTCGTAACTCCGCGCCCAAGGGTTGTACAGTCGTCCCCAAGGGTCGTATCTCCGTACCCTTGGGTCGTACCGTCGTCCTCAAGGGTCGTCACCCCGTGCACTGGAGTCGTACCGTCGTGCTCGTGTGTAAACAAAACATTCATACTTCACTTTTTGAGCAGAAATTTCGCTTTTCTTCATCAAATACAGTTTAGCCTTAATACATATTTCATATACATATGTTTTACAAGATCAACTCCAACTTTAATCTCTTAAAACATATATGTGCGATAACATACAACATTTTCCTCGAGTATATAAAAGCAAAATCCTCTTAAGACCCAAGTCATAATGTAATCTAATACCGCCATTTCATTTTAGAATACATAAAGATATATATATATTTACAGAAGATAACCTTCTTTATTTAACTGCTTTCTGCCTTCTGCAGCAGCCCACATCACGTCATGGGAGGGAGGTGGAGGACGATACTCCCTCCCTCGAGGCTTTACTACCAAGACACTAGTAAAGACGCTCTCCAGCATATTTACTTTAACACTTAAAGCCGCACGCCAGAGGGGGCTACCCGAGAGTCACCCCTTCACTCATAGATTTTAGGATCAACAAACATTCTCCGAGCGCCGGGTTGCCGGGTGTACGATACGTTGCTCAGGCGTGCCGAGCCGGTGGCAGGTATAGGACACCGCTGCCAAGGGTATGATTAGAAGTTGGCATGGACCGTGATGGTTAAGGTCACACGTGTACATTGTTCCTACCAGGTATTTAGCCGTGGGTATGATGGGGGTTAACAGGTGTACGATACGTTGCTATGCGTACGAAGTTGATGTCAGGTGTGTAGCACCGCTGCCAAGGGTACGATTCTGGTTGATGTGGTTCGCCAAGCTTGTATTTAAATGTATGATGTTCCTGCCAGTTATGTTACTGTTTAGTCACGTCTGTGAGTAAGGTTGTCAGGTGTATGACTAGTGTTGTGAGTGCGGAAGGTACGTGAATAGCAGAGTTGCTGCCAAATGTATGATTTCCGGTTTGCATAGTTCAACACGTTGCTGGTCAAGTGTACGATGCTGTTACCATGTGCATACCTGTTCAGCCAGGTGTATGATGGTCTGCCAAGTATATAAACTACTAAGCCAATTATGTAATGATGTGCCAGGTGTGTGACGTTCTTAAGTGTTAAATGTACATACTGGTGTTGCCAGGTGTATGATGCAATAATGCTTATGGCAATATTGCTAAACGTGCAAGACTTATGCTAATATACGAAAGTATTAACGTATAAACTATTCGAAGACGGTAATGTTAGTGGCAAGTTAACGCCATTATGTGTCTACTAGTGATACATGTACGTGTGAAAGACAAGCAGTGTGTTGAGAGTACGACAGTACTGCCAGGTGTACGACAATGTTCCCAAACACACGGTCATGTTACCAAATGTGACGTACGAACCCGCTGAATGGTTGTCAGGTGTGTGATGGTAGCCATCAAAGTACCAGTCTGTCGTCAAATGTATAACATTACATTCCATTTGTTTTGATAAATTTGGAGCATTAATCTTCACCATGTACGTACGTAGATTCGCTCGCTGACAAATTCACATTTCAGCAATACGATAACCAAACCTAACCCAAACTTTTCGAGAAGTTAGAGGATCATTTCCGTACTTTTCCCCGGGACACTGATGGAAAACTCTCCCATTTGTCTAGCCAACTTTCCACTTGACATTAATAACATTACAAACCCAAGGAAATCCAAGACGGAAATACCTGTAGAGGATAATCTGAGATGAGATGAAGATTACTGACCGAATAATCCCCTGGCGGCAGGGGCAGGCCACCTGCCTCCTGACCCACTGCTTACATAACTACATGTAGGTGGTGGGTCAACGTTCACACATGTGTACATAACTAGATGTAGGTGGGTCAACGTTCATACATGTGTACATAACTACATGTAGGTGGGTCAACGTTCACACATGTGTACATAACTAGATGTAGGTGGGTCAACGTTCACACATGTGTACATACCTACATGTAGGTGGGTCAACGTTCATACATGTGTACATAACTACATGTAGGTGGGTCAACGTTCACACATGTGTACATAACTAGATGTAGGTACATGGGTGACAATCAACGTTCATACATGTGTACATAGGTGACACAATGTTCATACAGGTGTACATGGGTAACTGCTAACGTTCATACCTGTGTACGTAGCTGACTGTCAACGTTCATACAAGTGTACATAGCTGACTGTCAACGTTCATAGGTGACATTCAACGTTCATACTGTGTACATAGGTGACTGTCAACGTTCACCCATGTGTACAAAGGCGAGTCAACATTTATACATGTGTACATAGATGACATTCAACGTTCACACTGTGTACATAGGTGACACTCAACGTTTATACATGTGTACATTGGTAACTGTCAACGTTCATACCTGCGTACATAGCTGACTATCAACGTTAATACATGTGTACATAGCTGACTATCAACGTTAATACATGTGTACAAAGGTGACTCACCGTTCATACATGTGTACATAGGTGACTGTCAACGTTCATTCATGTGTACAAAGGTGACTGTCAACGTTCATTCATTTGTACATAGGTGACTGTCACCGTTCATACATGTGTACATAGGTGACTGTCAACGTTCAATCATGTGTACATAGGTGACTGTCAACGTTCATTCATGTGTACATAGGTGATTGTCAACGTTCATTCATGTGTACATAGGTGACTATCAACGTTCATTCATGTGTACATAGGTGACTGTCAACGTTCATACATGTGTACATAGGAAACTGTCAACGTTCATTCATGTGTACATAGGTGACTGTCAACGTTCATTCATGTGTACATAGGTGATTGTCAACGTTCATACATGTGTACATAGGTGACTGTCAACGTTCATTCATGTGTACATAGGTGACTGTCAACGTTCATTCATGTGTACATAGGTGACTGTCAACGTTCATTCATGTGTACATAGGTGACTGTCAACGTTCATTCATGTGTACATAGGTGATTGTCAACGTTCATACCTGTGCACGTAGGTGACATTCAACGTTCATACTGTGTACAAAGGTGACTGTCAACGTTCATAACTATGTACATAGGTGACTGCCAACGTTTATACCTGTGTACATAGGGGACTGTCAACGTTCATACCTGTGTATATAGGTGACTCAACATTCATACCTGTGTACATAGGTGACTCAACATTCATACCTGTGTACATAAGTGACTCAACATTCATACCTGTGTACATAGGTGACTGTCAACGTTTATACCTGTGTACATAGGTGACTCAAAGTTCATAACTGTGTACATAGGTGACGGTCGACGTTCATACCTGTGTACATAGGTGACTCAACGTTCATACCTGTGTACATAGGTGACTCAACGTTCATACCTGTGTACATAGGTGACTCAACGTTCATACCTGTGTACATAGGTGATTCAACGTTCATACCTGTGTACATAGGTGACTCAACATTCATACCTGTGTACATAGGTGACAACGTTCATACCTGTGTACATAGGTGACTGTCAACGTTCATACCTGTGTATATAGGTGACTCAACATTCATACCTGTGTACATAAGTGACTCAACGTTCATAACTGTACATAGGTGACTCAACGTTCATACTGTGTACATAGGTGACTGTCAACGTTCATACCTGTGTACACAGGTGACTCAACGTTCATACCTGTGTACATAGGTGACTCAACGTTCATACCTGTGTACATAAGTGACTGTCAACGTTCATAACTGCGTACATAGGTGACTCAACGTTCATACTGTGTACATAGGTGACTGTCAACGTTCATACCTGTGTACACAGGTGACTCAACGTTCATACCTGTGTACACAGGTGACTCAACGTTCATACCTGTGTACATAGGTGACTGTCAACGTTCATAACTGCGTACATAAGTGACTGTCAACGTTCATACCTGTGTGCACAGGTGACTCAACGTTCATACCTGTGTACATAGGTGACTGAGGAAGTTCATGACTATGTATGTACACAAGGGACTGTGAACATAGGCCATAGTTGAAGTTCATAACTGTGAATATAGGGGACTATGAACGTTCATAAGTGAACATCGGCGACTGTAAACGTTCATATATGAACATAGGTCATTGTGAAAGTTCATAACTGTGAACATAAAATACTGTGAACGTTCGTAATCGTCAATATAGGTCACTACACGTTCATATATGTGAACATGGGAAACTGAACGTTCATCAATGTGAACATAGTTGACTGTATATGTTCATAACTGTAAACATATGTGAAATTTCAAAACTTAAATTAGGAGACTGCGAATGTTCATAACTGTAAGCGTAAGTGAATCTGAAAAATCATAACAGTGAACATAAGTGACAATGTTCATAACTGTACACATATGTGACTGAAAGTTCATAATCGTGAAGGCAGGTGGCAGTGAAAGTTCATAAATGTGAAGATATGTGACTGAAACTTCATAACTGTGAACTTAGGAGACTCAACGTTCATAACTGTGAAAGTTCATGAATATGAACATAGGTGACCGTGGCTGCTTATAACTGTGAACACGTGATTGTGAACGTTCATAACCGTAAACACAGATAAGTGAACATTAATATCTGTGAACATCGGTGATCGAGAACACTCATAACTGAGTATATGAGACAACGTTCACAACTGTGATCATAGGAAACTATGAACGTCCACATCTGTGAACACAGAAGAGTGAACGTTCATAACTGTACACATAGGAAACTAACATTCAGAACTACGAACACAGATAACTAAGAACACTGGTGTGTAAACGTTCATAAATCTTAACATAGGTGACTGAACTTTTCTAAATACGAACAGAGGTGACTGTGGACGTTCACGACTGTGAACATTGGTGGCTGTGAACAGAGGTGACTGTGAACATTAGTGTCTATGTACAGAGTTGGCTGTGGACGTTCATGACTGTGAACATAGGTGACTGTGTACATAGGTGACTGTGTACATAGGTGACTGTTGACGTTCATGACTGATCGTTCACGACTGTGAACAGAGGTGACTGTGAACGTTCGTGACTGTGTACATAGGTGATTGTGGACGATCATGACTGAACACAGATGACTGTGAACGTTCGTGACTATGAGCAGAGGTGACTGGACGTTCATGACTGTGAACAGAGGTGACTGAGCGTTCATGACTGTGAACAAAGGTGACTGTACATAAGTGACTGTGGACGTTCATGATTGTGAACATTGGTGACTGTGAACGTTCATGACTGTGAACATAAGTGACTGTCTACATAGGTGACTGTGGAGGTTTGTGACTATGAACAGAAGTGACTGTGTACATAAGTGACTGTGGACGTTCATGACTGTGAACAGAGGTGACTGTGAACGTTCATGACTGAATATAGGTGACTGCGGACGTTCATGACTGTGAACAGAGGTGACTGAACGTTCGTGACTGTGTACATAGGTGACTGTGGAAGTTCATGAATGAACATAGATGACTGTGAACGTTCGAGACTATGAACAGAGGTGACTGGACGTTCATGACTGTGAAAAAGGCGACTGTGGACGTTCATAACTGTGAACAAAGGTGATTGTGGACGTTCATAACTGAACAAAGGTGACTGTGGACGTTCATGACTGAACAAAGGTGACTGTGGACGTTCATGACTGTGAACAAAGGTGACTGTGGACGTTGATGATTGTGAACGAAGGTGACTGTACATAGGTGACTCTGGACGTTCATAACTGTGAACAAAGGTGACTGTGAACGTTCATGACTGTGAACAAAGGTGACGACGTTCATGACTGAGAACAAAGGTGGCTGTGGACGTTCATGACTGTGAAGAGGTGACTGTACGTTCATTACTGAGAATATAAGTGACTAAACGTTCGCGACTGTGAACAAAGGTGACTGGACGTTCGTGACTGTGAACAAAGGTGATTGCGGATGCTCGTGATTGAACAAAGGTGACTGTGGATGTTCATGACTGAACAAAGGTGACTGTGGACGTTCATGACTGTAAACAAAGTTGACTGTGGACGTTCATGACTGTAAACAAAGTTGACTGTGGACGTTCATGACTGAACAAAGGTGACTGTGAACGTTCATGACTGAACAGAGGTGACTGAACGTTCGTGACTGAACAGAGGTAACTATGGGCGTTCATGATCGTGAAGAGATGATTCTGTACATAGGTGACTGTGGACGTTCATGACTGTGAACAGAGGTGACTGTGTACATAGGTGACTGGACGTTCGTGACTGTGAACATAGGTGACTGTGAACATTCGTGACTGAACGGTGACTGGACGTTCATGTCTGTGAACATAGGTGACTGGACGTTCATGAATGAACAGATGAACGTGAACGTTCGTGACTGAACGGTGACTGGACGTTCATATCTGTGAACATAGGTGACTGAACGTTCATGACTGTGAACATAGATGACTATGGACGTTCGTGACTGTGAAACGGAGGTGACTGGACGTTCATGACTGTGAACAGAGGTGAATGTGAACGTTCATGACTGTGAACTAAGGTGACTGTAGACATTCATAACTGTGAACAGAGGAACAGAGGTGACTAAGAACGTTCATGACTGTGAACAGGAGACTAAGAACGTTCATGACGGTGAACAGAGGTGAGTGTGAACATTCATAACAGTGAATGTTAGGTGACAAAACACTCATAACTGTGAATAAACGATTGCAGAAAGTTCATAACTGTGAACGCAGGTGACCATAAACATTCATAATTTTGAGCATAAAGAACAATGAATGTTCATGACTGAACACATAAGAAACCGTAAACGTTCATACCTGAACACAGGAAACCGTAAACGTTCATAACTATAAAAATAAGTGGACACACCAGACTGTGAACATTCATATGAACACAGGAGGCTGAACGTTCATCAATATGAACACAGTAGACTAAACGTTCATCAATATGAACACAGGAGAATGTGAATGTTCATCAATATGAACACAGGAGACTGAACGTTCAATATGAACACAGGAGACTGTGAACACTCAATATGAAAACGAGACAAACGAGACTATGAACGTTCATCAATATGAACTCATGAGGCTGAAAGTTTATCAATATGAAAACGAGACCGAACGTTCATCAATATGAACACAGAAGACAAAAAAAGTTCATTAATATGAACACATGAGACTATGAACGTTCATCAATATGAACACAGACGGAACGTTCCTATTATGAACAGAAAACGTTCATTATGAACACAGGAGAATGTGAACGTTCAATATAAACGAGTCTGAACGTTCATCAATGTGAACATAGAGTGAACGTTCAATATAAACGCAAGAGATTGAACGTTCATCAATATGAACACAGTAGACAACGTTCATCTACATGAACACAGGAGAATATCAATCTTCAATGCGAACACAGGAGACTGAACGTTCATCAATATGAACACAGCACTGTTAACGTTCATCAATATGAACAAACGAGACTGAACATTCATCAATATGAACACAGGAGATTGAACATTCATCAAAATGAACACAGGAGACTAAGTTCATTAATATGAACACAGGAGAATGTGAATGTTCATCAATATGAACACAGGAGACTGAACGTTCAATATGAACTAAGGAGACTGTGAACATTCAATATGAAAACGAGACTACGTCCATCAATATGAACACAGGAGACTGAACGTTCATCAATATGAACACAGGAGACTGTGAACGTACATCAATATGAACACAGGACTGAATATTCATCAATATGAACACTGCAGACTGTGAACGTTCATCAATATGAACACATGAGACAACGTTCATCAATATGAACACGAGACAACGTTCATCAATATGAACACGAGATTGTGAACGTTCATCAATATGAGCACAGGAGACTGAACGTTCATCAATATGAACAAAGGAGACTATGAACGTTAATCAATATGAACATAAGACAACGTTCATCAATATGAACACAGGAGACTGACCGTACATCAATATGAACACAGGAGACAACGTTCATCAATATGGACAGCAGACTGTCAACGTTCAATATGAACATGAGTCTGAACGTTCATAAATATGAATACAGTAGAGTGAACGTTCATCGATATGAACACAGGACTGTGAACGATCTTCAATATGAACACAAGAGACTGAACGATCATCAATATGAACACAGACTGAACGTTCATTAATATGAACGCAGAAGACTGAACGTTCATCAATACGAACACAGGAGACAACGTTCATCAATATGAATACAGTAAACTGTAAACGTTCATCAATATGAACACAGGAGACTGTGAACGTTCATCAATATGGGAACGAGACAACGTTCATCAATATGAACACAGGACTGATAACGTTCTTCAATATGGACGCAGGAGACTGAATATTCATCAATATGAACACAGGAGACAACTTTCATCAATATGAACACAGTAGACTGTGAACGTTCATTAATGTGAACACAGGAGACTGTATACGCACAGGAGACTGTGTACGTTCATCAATATGAACACAGGCGACTGTGAACGTTCATCAATATGGACACAAGACTGAATGTTCATCATTATGAACACAGAATGAATGTTCATCAATATGAACACAGAAGACTGAACGTTCATCATAATGAACACAGTACACTGTGAACATTCATCAATATGAACACAGGAGACTGAACGTTCAGTATGAACACGAGACTGAACGTTCATCAATATGAACACAGGAGACTATGAACGTTCATCAATATGAACACAGACTATGAACGTTCAATATGAACACAGGAGACTGTGAACGTTCAATATGAAAACGAGACTGAACGTTCAATATGTACACAGGAGACTATGAACGGTCATCAAAATGAACACAGGAGACTATGAACGTTCAATATGAACACAGGAGACTATGAACGTTCAATATGAACACAGGAGACTATGAACGTTCAATATGAACACAGGAGACTATGAACTTTCATCAATCTAAACACTGGAGACTAAACGTTCGTATATGAACACAGTAGACTGAACGTTTATCAATATGAACACCGGAGAATGTGAACGTTCATCAATATGAACACAGGAGAAAATGAACGTTCATCAAAATGAACACAGGAGACTGTGAACGTTCATCAATATGAATACAGGAGACTGAATGTTCAATATGAACACAGTAAACTGTGAACGTTCATCAGTATGGACACAGCAGACTGTGAACGTTCACTAATATGAACGCAGTAGACTAAACGTTCACCAATATGAACACAGTAGACTGTGAACGTTCAATATGAACACAGGAGACTGAACGACCATCAATATGAACACAGTAGACTGAACGTTCATCAATATGGACACAGCAGACTATGAACGTTCATCAACATGAACACAGGAAACTGAACGTTCAATATGAAAACGACTGAACGTTCATCAAGACTGAACGTTCGTCAATATGAACACAGGAGACTACGAACGTTCATCAATATGAACACAGACTATGAACGTTCATCAATATGAACACAGGAGACTGTGAACGTTCATTAATGTGAACAAAGTAGATTGTGAACGTTGATCAATATGAACACAAAACAACGTTCATCAATATGAACACAATAGACAACGTTCATCAATATGGACACAGCAAAATGTGAACGTTCATCAATATGAACACGGGAGACTGTGAACGTTCATCAGTATGAACACAGAATGTGAACGTTCATCAATATGAACACAGTACACTGTGAACGTCAATATGAAAGCATGTCTGACGAGGTCAATATGAAAGCGCATCAGACAAGGTCAATATGAAAGCGCGTCTGACGAAGCCATTGGGAAGCACGTCGGACGAGGTCAGTATGCAAGCACGTACGTCTGACGAGGTCAATAGAGAAGCGCTTCATGGGAGAGAGAAGGAAGGTCATGAGAGCGAGTGACCTGCAGGCTCAGGCTGGGAGGGGGGCTCAGCTGCCGGGCCTCACTAGTGGCAGCAGGTCATAGCACGGCGGCGGAGGCGAGGCTCATGTTGGAACACTGGTATACCCAGGTACCCTGGTCAGGTTGGAACACTGGTATACCCAGGTACCCTGGTCAGGTTGGAACACTGGTATACCCAGGTACCCTGGTCAGGTTGGAACACTGGTATACCCAGGTACCCTGGTCAGGTTGGAACACTGGTATACCCAGGTACCCTGGTCAGGTTGGAACACTGGTATACCCAGGTACCCTGGTCAGGTTGGAACACTGGTATACCCAGGTACCCTGGTCAGGTTGGAACACTGGTATACCCAGGTACCCTGGTCAGGTTGGAACACTGGTATACCCAGGTACCCTGGTCAGGTTGGAACACTGGTATACCCAGGTACCCTGGTCAGGTTGGAACACTGGTATACCCAGGTACCCGGGTCAGGTTGGAACACTGGTATACCCAGCCGTCAGCTGTCAGGAGATGTTAGCCAGATGGTGAGGTGAATCTGTGTTGAACCCCAAATCCCTCTCTTGTTAACAGAAGCCATTATTTCCGAGTTTGGTCTTAATGAGCCTATGGGTTGATTACATTACACACCCTTCAAGGAAGGGGTGAGGTGTGTAACAGATCCCCACTGGATCACTTCCCACAAAACACCTACACCTTCCCTGCAGCCACGGAAGAAGACACTGGGTGTAGACGGGTCAACACAGCTCATGTGTTGCTCACGGACACGATGCACCACAGTGTGTGCTGGTGAACAGCCCGTGCACCTCCTCACCAGCAGACTACACAGGGGTGGGTTATGATGATGCAGACATCCAACTTCTTGTGGAGCCCCACAGGTGCAGCTGCAACACTGACCACCACCACATCCTGCAGCAGACACGTATGTAAATTCGTGTGACCTCCCGGGCGAGGCTGGGGCCACTCTCTGGCAGGATATTGGGAGCATCTGCCTCCAGTGGTTCTTGTGACGCTCACGATATATCTCGACGATTTATCAAGAGGATGGTTACGGCCTCCCTACTGCTCAGTGATGCATGCACTGCCAATATTCAAGTCTCCGTAACAATATTACACATATTCGTAAAGATATCACCATATATATATATATACATATATATATATATATATATATATATATATATATATATATATATATATATATATATATATATATATATATATTCACTGAAGGAACATAAATATTTTCCCCTCATAAACGACACAAAATTCTCAATGACAAATGTGACAGTTTAAGTACTTCATACTAGGAAGACAAGCAAAATCTTTTCTCTCACAAAATCCTCGTCGACTTGATAGTGCGCGCGCGCGCGCGCGCGTGTGTGTGTGTGTGTGTGTGTGTGTGTGTGTGCAGCGGGGTCGTGTGCGGACGTCCTCAACACACAGTCTGTCATACGAGTCTTCGCTGGGGGTCAGGTGGATGTCTCCTGGCAGGATCATGACAGACACATGGTAAAATGTAGTCCAGTACCAGTCAGTGAGGAGAACGTAAGCTGTGTGTGTGTGTGTGTGTGTGTGTGTGTGTGTGTGTGTGTGTGTGTGTGTGTGTGTGTGTGTGTGTGTGTGTGGAGGCGGGGAGAGAGCCACCACAAGGGAAGGCGCCGTCGTCTTAACCCCCAGTGAAGCGGAGACACACAGGGTAATGTGTGTATGGTCCAGCCTGCCACCACGAGGGAGGCTGACCCCGAACCATAGCTGGTCCAGTTCACTTCACCAGGTGGTTCAAGGGTTCCAGGGGTGGCAGCCAGAGCCACCACAAGACCCCAGGGTCTGCCGCCGCCCACTGGGGAGGCCAGGGAAGGAGGAGGAGGGGACCAGGGAGTTCGCCACGACCCACCCTGAAGAAGACTACAATGGCCTCAAGTTTCAACTCCCTCCGTCCAGTCGACGGTACGACCCCTGGGTACAAATGGGCCTCTAACATCCATAGAGTCGTCCGTCGTGTTCAGTGGGTCGTCAAGTCGTACGACGAATGTCAGGCCATCCATACGACCCTTTGACCTCTCAACCACAGTAGTACATCATCATCATCATCATCACACACGACAACATACGCCCGCTGCTGGGTCCCGCACGGAGCCAACACCCAACGTACGACAGAGGACACACATCTCGGTCAGACGGACAGCCACAGGGGGCAACACTGGTGGTCAAGCCGTACAACATTGGAAAGCTAATGTGGCTGTTCAATGTGCGCCCTCCCCGCCCGTTATAACACAAGTTTCCCCGGCGGTGGAGGGCGAGCCAATCCCGCTCTGGGGGGAGGCAAGATACTTTGTATCCAAAGTTCTCGTAATAAAAGAAACCGTTAAGACTTTCCACGTCAGCAGGGAGCAGTTTCCGCCTGAATGAATGATGTCATCAGAAATATCTGAGCAGATATGTGTGTTTTGGGTTGCCTTCACCAGCGAGCAACCGGGAAAGGTAATATTACCAGAATGTGTCATAGACGTGACACAGGCAAATTATTGTACGAAAGATATGATCTAATCACTTGTGTGTGTGTGTGTGTGTGTGTGTGTGTGTGTGCCAGGTCTAAGCTAGGGTATTACCCTGGGGTTTCATCAGTGACAGTCCAACCTCAGGGGAGTGGGTGGTCATCATTACTGGCAAAGGTGGGCCCCGTGAGTGATGACAGCGTACGTCTGGGTCAGACATTGTGTTGTTGTGTGAGATACCATGACCAGATGGACCGGTTTCCTGCACTCTGAAGCTGACCATCACCGTCTGTTTACAATGACCGGCACAATAACCACATCACCTTCCACTGTTCATGATAAACACACGTACTTACTGCACACGTACTTACACAAACGTGTATATGGCTAGTACATAACACAGGCTACGGTACAGCAAGACACATTTTCTTTCCTCTCTTTCCACACATACGACAGAGAGCACAAAAAACGAGGGTGCGCGCTGATACCAACACAAACGTTGATCAGGAATATTGGATGTTAATGTAAGGGCGTATCGTCCTGCATGGCAACAGTGCGTGTGGTTGGTAATAGATATTTCCCCCAGGATGGTCTCCGTGCGATCATGAGGCCCATATTTCCCCCAGGATGGTCTCCGTGCGATCATGAGGCCCATATTTCCCCCAGGATGGTCTCCGTGCGATCATGAGGCCCATATTTCCCCCAGGATGGTCTCCGTGCGATCATGAGGCCCATATTTCCCCCAGGATAGTCTCCGTGCGATCATGAGGCCCATATTTCCCCCAGGATGGTCTCCGTGCGATCATGAGGCCCATATTTCCCCCAGGATAGTCTCCGTGCGATCATGAGTCTCACCTTCCTCAGGAGGGACGAGAGATGCGTCTCCGCCAGACAGACCTGCGCAGTACTCACAATCGTGTCCCGGTGTTCACTGTGGTTCTCAGTACGCCGTCATGCACAGACGTATCTTCTAAAAACATAACTACACATAAAAATTGTTAAAATCATTCTTTTTTTTTCTATCACCATGTTAAAGTACGAGAATAAAAAGCTGGCGAAGCTTTATCTCGGCTTGAACTATAAATTACAGTCATCTGTCTCCCCGTCCCCAAATCCTGTTTACCATGAGCGACAGCGTCAGGAGAGGTAGGTATCTGGGTTGGTTTACAGCGTGTGTGGTAGCTGGTTACAGCCGGGGGTATTGTGGTAATGAAGTGACCCGACGCTTTACGATCGTCCTCTGTTTCTCGCCCGTACCCGCCCGCCAGGGCGATGTAAACAAACGGGGGGCGGGGGGGTGTTGCCACCTACCACCAGGTGGCGTGAATGTTTACGTTAATCCAGGTCTCTCATACGATGAACACTGTATACACACACACACACACACACACAGCACCCTCCTACACCTGGCTCCCTCACACACTAACCACAGGGGAAAAAAAATAATAGCATTTCTCACGTGAACCGAAATCTGATCTGCCTCCAGAACTGTGAAATACACAAGTGTAATGTGATCGTAATGTGTTCATACTGGTACAAGGGGACATCAACGATATATTTGTATGCGAGTCGCTCGCTATGTTGTGGTTCTGGGCAGGGATGTGGAGGCTGAAATTTCGTTCCTGCTGCTGCTGTTCTTAACCACTGTCGTTGTTGGTACCACTGCTGCTACTGAACTGCCGTCATTATTGGTACCACTGCTCCTATCAAACTGCTTGTTGGTACCACTGCTGCTACTGAACTACTGTCGTTGTTGGTACCACTGCTGCTAATGAACTACTGTCGTTGTTGGTACCACTGCTGCTACTGAACTGCTGTCGTTGTTGGTATCACTGCTGCTACTGAACTGCTGTCGTTGTTGGTACCACTGCTGCTACTGAACTGCTGTCGTTGTTGGTACCACTGCTGCTACTGAACTACTGTCGTTGTTGGTACCACTGCTGCTAATGAACTACTGTCGTTGTTGGTACCACTGCTGCTACTGAACTACTGTCATTGTTGGTATCACTGCTGCTACTGAACTGCTGTCGTTGTTGGTACCACTGCTGCTACGGAACTGTTGTCGTTGGTGGTATCACTGCTGCTACTGAACTGCTGTCGTTGTTGGTACCACTGCTGCTACTGAACTACTGTCGTTGTTGGTACCACTGCTGCTACTGAACTGCTGTCGTTGTTGGTACCACTGCTGCTACTGAACTACTGTCGTTGTTGGTACCACTGTTGCTACGGAACTGTTGTCGTTGGTGGTATCACTGCTGCTACTGATATGTCGTTGCTGGTATTACTGCTGCTACTGAACTACTGTCGTCGCTGGTACCACTGATGCTTCTGTAATGGTGTCGTTGCTGGTACCACTGTTATTGCTGGTGGTATTGTCGCTACAGTTTTCTTGGTACACATCGTCGCTAGAGATAACAGCGTCGCTATACTATCGTAGTTAACACAGCTGACACTGGTAATTCTGCTGTCACCGTAGGAAGTGTCGCTAATGTTAGCACTTCTAGCGTTCTTGGTAGTGAACTGTCACTTGGCGTGACCGTCGTTCTTGTGTCATATTGTCATTCATGCCATGACCGTCAGTGTGAGAACCAATGTGTTGTTTGGTAACACTGTCCTTAATGATATCAGTGTGGTGTTGATCATGATAAAGTGGTAGTATGTGGTGTTGATCATGATAAAGTGGTAGTATGTGGTGTTGATCATGATAAAGTGGTAGTATGTGGTGTTGATCATGATAAAGTGGTAGTATGTGGTGTTGATAACAGCGTCACTGCTCCCACCACCGTGTTCACCTCAGCGTCAGGTACAGCAACACATACAATGTGTCCATCACCATCACCACAACTCTCTACACTCCCGTGTGTGATAACATCATCTTGTCTGATGTGTTGTCATGCTCCCTCCCTACCTGCCTCCCTGTTAACCTGGCTCTCTCTCCCTCCCTCCCTACCTGCCTCCCTGTTAACCTGGCCCTACCTCCCTCCCTCCCAGCCTGCTGACCTGGCCCTCCCTCCCTCCCTGCCAACCTGGCCCTCCCTCCAGACCTGGCCCTTCCAGCCGGTAAGGAAATACTGGTGACGTCATGTAGTGGTGCCAGCCAGAATCGAGCGTGGGACATCACCAGACACACCCCCACACCACACCGCTACGTGTATACCACCTACAACTGAATCATTTCAGCTGATGTTCTTTTGTGTCTGGTTTATCTGGTAAATAAAACCATCTTACCCTTGATTTTTGACTTACAGCCATACATACATACCTGAGTAAGGCTTACCGTAATATCCTAACGTAATAATAGTAGACGAAATACCATACCCACCCCCTCGCTCTCGCGCCACACTCTTCGATGTGAAGTGTTCACTGTCTACATCATGGAACTTGGTTAAAATGTTGTCATCAGGTCACTCCTTCACTCTTCTCTCTTCCGTAATAGGCAAATGTATGGCCTCCAGCCGCCAACTCGACTCGTCGTCATTCTCTGGTTGCCATCCGTCTTGTGCTTCAGTGACCGAAGCTTCTGTGTTACTGCCTGGTGCTTCTGCATGTGTGATGACCCAAGCGAGAAGCACACTGTAGCTCTGGTCAAAACACTGTATGTGAGCAGCTCGATGAAGACTTCCTTATCTTTACACACTATAAATGCTTTTCAAACAGTTGTCAACAGACAGTCTGACCACTAAACTGTTCATCCCAACATGGGACTCTAGCCACAGGATAGGGACGGTGTTCGCCCTCCCCCCTCCCACACACATACAAACACACACACACACACACACACACACACACACACACACACACACACATTAATTCAATAAACTGTTTTTTATCTATCTATTTTACACACATACACACACACACACATTAATTCAATAAACTGTTTTTTATCTATCTATTTTACACACACACACAAATCCCAGCTTACGCCAGGTACCCATTTCTCAGCCAGCCCTGTGGTGGAGGAAGAACACTTGGGGTGTGTATGTGTCGACTGCTGCGCTTGAGATTCGAACTCGTAGGATTCATACTCGTGTGTGTATGTGTCGTTTCCTGCTTGTATGTATGTATGTATGTATGTAAGGGGAAGGAGTGTTGCACTCGTATTGGCTATTCACAAACTCACGATCTTAAAGATTTCTGAACGCGTCTATGATTGCGACATACGCCTCCTTTGTTCTTGTGGTAACGAGTAACCCAGGCGTCCAGCAGTGAACTGCTAACACATGAAGTCCTAACTCTTCCTGGGTCGTGCTTCACGCCCTCTGGATATGCAGTGTCGCCTCATGACGTCGTAAGTCATCTTCCATCGCGTCCCGGACTTGTGGTGACCCTAACCCTCATTTTTTAGAACCAATCAGTCATCATCGTAACCCTCCTCCACTCCTGCCAGATAGGGTCGACTGACCACCTCCCCTTCATTACACCACCATCTGTGTCGCACCGCCTTGCCCTGCACCCTCGCTCACTTCCCTGTCAAGTTCTCCGAGGGAGGGAGACCTGATAGAGGTCGCATATCTTAACTTGGGCTGACGGTGTTGTACACGTTGAACATCCTGAACACCTCGTTATCCAGGTGCCTGAACCCACACTGACAGTGGCAGGGTACAGCTTGGCTCCCTCACAACCCTCCTGAATTTGATTTCCTGGTGACATGTGGGGCGTGTGTCCCCTGACTCACCTAGCTCCCCTCGCTGACTGTCACACTCCCCATCTTCAATGCTCTTGCATTATCTAGGCTTACATCTCATTAGTGGTTTATCTAATTAACGACGTCCCTTGCATATATATATATATATATATATATATATATATATATATATATATATATATATATATATATATATATATATTATCCCTGGGGATAGGGGATTAAGAATACTTCCCACGTATTCCCTGCGTGTCGTAGAAGGCGACTAAAAGGGGAGGGAGCGGGGGGCTGGAAATCCTCCCCTCTCGTTTTTTTTTTTTCCAAAAGAAGGAACAGAGGGGGCCAGGTGAGGATATTCCAAAAAAGGCCCAGTCCTCTATTCTTAACGCTACCTCGCTAACGCGGGAAATGGCGAATAGTTTGAAAAAAAAAAAAAAAAAAAAAATATATATATATATATATATATATATATATATATATATATATATATATATATATATATATATATATATATATATATATCCACGTGTGTAATGACTCGTCTGTGCTGAAGGATGGGAGTCTTAGACCCGTGAGGACCCATCTTACAATTCCCTGAACTTCTTAATGTCTTCTACAAGTCACACAGCTTCACTTGGCTTATGGCAGTCGTCCCCTGACCCTTGCCTTTCTTGTTCCCTGTCGTCTTGTGGTTCACCGATTCCTTCATACCATCATTATCTGCTCGGCAGCGACACCGTCGAATCCAAAGAGGAACATCACAAGTTGGCGAGACGTTTCCCCAGCTTTCTTCACCAGTGGTGGGCATGTGTATGGCCGCCCTGTAGCTCAGCTTCCTTACTTCCTGGTACAGTTGTTATGATTGCTCGCCGTTGGACCTTCCCCGAACTACTCTGTACACCTGATCAACCAGGCGACCACACTCGAGCCTGGGTACTATTGTAAGCATCGCTGTGAGCGTCTTCTTGCCCACGAACTCGATGGCAACTCCCACAGTGATCTGACTAGTTCGTTGTCAACCCCTCCCGGTGTGGGTTCCTGACGACAGACTGGGTCCTGCCTCCAGCGTCTGTTGTGTGGGTCCTGCCTCCAGCGTCTGTTGTGCGGGTCCTGCCTCCAGCGTCTGTTGTGTGGGTCCTGCCTCCAGCGTCTGTTGTGTGGGTCCTGCCTCCAGCGTCTGTTGTGCGGGTCCTGCCTCCAGCGTCTGTTGTGTGGGTCCTGCCTCCATCTTCTGTTGTGTGGGTCCTGCCTCCAGCGTCTGTTGTGTGGGTCCTGCCTCCAGCGTCCGTTGTGTGGGTCCTGCCTCCAGCGTCTGTTGTGTGGGTCCTGCCTCCAGCGTCTGTTGTGTGGGTCCTGCCTCCAGCGTCCGTTGTGTGGGTCCTGCCTCCAGCGTCTGTTGTGTAGGTCCTGCCTCCAGCGTCTGTTGTGTGGGTCCTGCCTCCAGCGTCTGCTATGTGGGTCCTGCCTCCAGCGTCTGTTGTGTGGGTCCTGCCTCCAGCGTCTGTTGTGTGGGTCCTGCCTCCAGCGTCTGTTGTGTGGGTCCTGCCTCCAGCGTCTGTTCCTCACACAATTACATTCACGAGGTGTCCTCCCCACGTGGTGGTGTCTACAGTGGCCACACCTCACTAGCTGTGTCTTTATTGTGTTTATGTTGTGTTGAATTCCATTCCCCACGTTTCACATCAAAGAGTCTACCTACTTCCCTCCATGGGTTTTCGCAGTTCTAAATACCTATTTTTTAGATAACATTCTTTGCAAATATATTTAGATGACTAATGATATTCGGGAATAAGTCCAGATATTAAGGTACTCACCCAAGATTAATTCAAAACTTGACCCTATTGCCCTACGGCGCAGTGATGGTTAACTTTCCGTCCGCTAGATATTACTTTGGTTTTTGCTCCCGAGAGCTGGCTGCTCGTGTGCCCCCCACCACTAGCTAGACCACGCAACACTCGGCAAGCTGCTTCGTTACATGATTACTGTGTGCTAATCGGCAACTCAAGGGTGGGCCGTTTTGATAACTGTTTCTTGTGTTGCAAGTCGAGGCTTTGGAACTCTCTACCCACTCACACCTTTCCCTGTAACTATGACCTGGCACATAATATATATATATATATATATATATATATATATATATATATATATATATATATATATATATATATATATATATATATATTTCTTTTTCTTTCAAACTATTCTTCATTTCCCGCATTAGCAAGGTAGCGTTAAGAACAGAGGACTGGGCCTCTGAAGGAATATCCTTACTTGGCCCCCTTCTCTGTTCCTTCTTTTGGAAAATTAAATAGAAAACAAGAGGGGAGGATTTCCAGCCCCCCGCTCCCTCCCCTTTTAGTCGCCTTCTACGACACGCAGGGAAGTATTCTTTCTCCCCTATCCCCAGGGATATACATATATATATATATATATATATATATATATATATATATATATACATAAGTATACTTATGTAAGTAGGAGAGATGGCCAGAGAGCGTTATTGGATTACGTGTTAATTGACAGGCGTGCGAAAGAGAGACTTTTGGATGTTAATGTGCTGAGAGGTGCAACTGGAGGGATGTCTGATCATTATCTTGTGGAGGCTAAGGTGAAGATTTGTATGGGTTTTCAGAAAAGAAGAGTGAATGTTGGGGTGAAGAGGGTGGTGAGAGTAAGTGAGCTTGAGAAGGAGACCTGTGTGAGGAAGTACCAGGAGAGACTGAGTACAGAATGGAAAAAGGTGAGAACAATGGAAGTAAGGGGAGTGGGGGAGGAATGGGATGTATTTAGGGAATCAGTGATGGATTGCGCAAAAGATGCTTGTGGCATGAGAAGAGTGGGAGGTGGGTTGATTAGAAAGGGTAGTGAGTGGTGGGATGAAGAAGTAAGAGTATTAGTGAAAGAGAAGAGAGAGACATTTGGACGATTTTTGCAGGGAAAAAATGCAATTGAGTGGGAGATGTATAAAAGAAAGAGACAGGAGGTCAAGAGAAAGGTGCAAGAGGTGAAAAAAAGGGCAAATGAGAGTTGGGGTGAGAGAGTATCATTAAATTTTAGGGAGAATAAAAAGATGTTCTGGAAGGAGGTAAATAAAGTGCGGACGACAAGGGAGCAAATGGGAACTTCAGTGAAGGGCGCAAATGGGGAGGTGATAACAAGTAGTGGTGATGTGAGAAGGAGATGGAGTGAGTATTTTGAAGGTTTGTTGAATGTGTTTGATGATAGAGTGGCAGATATAGGGTGTTTTGGTCGAGGTGGTGTGCAAAGTGAGAGGGTTAGGGAAAATGATTTGGTAAACAGAGAAGAGGTAGTGAAAGCTTTGCGGAAGATGAAAGCCGGCAAGGCAGCAGGTTTGGATGGTATTGCAGTGGAATTTATTAAAAAAGGGGGTGACTGTATTGTTGACTGGTTGGTAAGGTTATTTAATGTATGTATGACTCATGGTGAGGTGCCTGAGGATTGGCGGAATGCGTGCATAGTGCCATTGTACAAAGGCAAAGGGGATAAGAGTGAGTGCTCAAATTACAGAGGTATAAGTTTGTTGAGTATTCCTGGTAAATTATATGGGAGGGTATTGATTGAGAGGGTGAAGGCATGTACAGAGCATCAGATTGGGGAAGAGCAGTGTGGTTTCAGAAGTGGTAGAGGATGTGTGGATCAGGTGTTTGCTTTGAAGAATGTATGTGAGAAATACTTAGAAAAGCAAATGGATTTGTATGTAGCATTTATGGATCTGGAGAAGGCATATGATAGAGTTGATAGAGATGCTCTGTGGAAGGTATTAAGTATATATGGTGTGGGAGGAAAGTTGTTAGAAGCAGTGAAAAGTTTTTATCGAGGATGTAAGGCATGTGTACGTGTAGGAAGAGAGGAAAGTGATTGGTTCTCAGTGAATGTAGGTTTGCGGCAGGGGTGTGTGATGTCTCCATGGTTGTTTAATTTGTTTATGGATGGGGTTGTTAGGGAGGTAAATGCAAGAGTTTTGGAAAGAGGGGCAAGTATGAAGTCTGTTGGGGATGAGAGAGCTTGGGAAGTGAGTCAGTTGTTGTTCGCTGATGATACAGCGCTGGTGGCTGATTCATGTGAGAAACTGCAGAAGCTGGTGACTGAGTTTGGAAAAGTGTGTGGAAGAAGAAAGTTAAGAGTAAATGTGAATAAGAGCAAGGTTATTAGGTACAGTAGGGTTGAGGGTCAAGTCAATTGGGAGGTGAGTTTGAATGGAGAAAAACTGGAGGAAGTGAAGTGTTTTAGATATCTGGGAGTGGATCTGGCAGCGGATGGAACCATGGAAGTGGAAGTGGATCATAGGGTGGGGGAGGGGGCGAAAATCCTGGGGGCCTTGAAGAATGTGTGGAAGTCGAGAACATTATCTCGGAAAGCAAAAATGGGTATGTTTGAAGGAATAGTGGTTCCAACAATGTTGTATGGTTGCGAGGCGTGGGCTATGGATAGAGTTGTGCGCAGGAGGATGGATGTGCTGGAAATGAGATGTCTGAGGACAATGTGTGGTGTGAGGTGGTTTGATCGAGTGAGTAACGTAAGGGTAAGAGAGATGTGTGGAAATAAAAAGAGCGTGGTTGAGAGAGCAGAAGAGGGTGTTTTGAAGTGGTTTGGGCACATGGAGAGGATGAGTGAGGAAAGATTGACCAAGAGGATATATGTGTCGGAGGTGGAGGGAACGAGGAGAAGAGGGAGACCAAATTGGAGGTGGAAAGATGGAGTGAAAAAGATTTTGTGTGATCGGGGCCTGAACATGCAGGAGGGTGAAAGGAGGGCAAGGAATAGAGTGAATTGGAGCGATGTGGTATACCGGGGTTGACGTGCTGTCAGTGGATTGAAGCAAGGCATGTGAAGCGTCTGGAGGTAAACCATGGAAAGCTGTGTAGGTATGTATATTTGCGTGTGTGGACGTATGTATATACATGTGTATGGGGGGGGGGGGGTTGGGCCATTTCTTTCGTCTGTTTCCTTGCGCTACCTCGCAAACGCGGGAGACAGCGACAAAGTATAATAAATAAATAAATATATATATATATATATATATATATATATATATATATATATATATATATATATATATATATATATATATATCTTTCTTTTTTTCTTTTAAACTATTCGCCATTTCCCGCGTTAGCGAGGTAGCGTTAAGAACAGAGGACTGGGCCTTTTTGGGAATATTCTCACCCGGCCCCACTCTGTTCCTTCTTTTGGAAAATTAAAAAAAAAAAAAAAAACGAGAGGGGAGGATTTCCAGCCCCCCGCTCCCTCCCCTTTTAGTCGCCTTCTACGACACGCAGGGAATACGTGGGAAGTATTCTTAATCCCCTATCCCCAGGGATATATATATATATATATATATATATATATATATATATATATATATATATATATATATATATATGAGTGAGGGGAGATTGACCAAGAGAATATATGTGTCGGAGGTGGAGGGAACGAGGAGAAGAGGGAGACCAAATTAGAGGTGGAAAGATGGAGTGAAAAAGATTTTGTGTGATCGGGGCCTGAACATGCAGGAGGGTGAAAGGAGGGCAAGGAATAGAGTGAATTGGACCGATGTGGTATACCGGGGTTGACGTGCTGTCGGTGGATTGAATCAGGGCATGTGGAGCGTCTGGG
>NC_092230.1:15392491-15479991 GCF_036320965.1 Panulirus ornatus | reverse complement strand
CATTAAGATAATGAACTCTCACAATGTTAAAGATAATGAACTCTCACAATGTTAAAGATATTGAACTCCTCACTATGTTAAATTATTGACTCTCACAATGTTAAAGATAATGGAACTCTCCTCTATTATAAAGATATTGAACTCTCACTATAGTTAAAGAATATTGCACTCTCACTATATTAAAGATATTGAACTCTCACAATGTTAAAGGATATTGAACTCTCACAATAGTTAAAGATATTGAACTCTCACTAATAAAGATATTGAACTTCTCACAATAGTTAAAGATATTGAACTCTCACTATATTAAAGATATTGAACTCTCACTATATTAAAGATATTGAACTCTCACAATGTTAAAGATATTGAACTCTCACAATATTAAAGATATTGAACTCTTACCATATTAAAGATATTGAACTCTTACCATATTAAAGATATTGAACTCTCACAATGTTAAAGATAATGAACTCTCACTATATTAAAGATATTGAACTCTCACTATATTAAAGATATTGAACTCTCACTATATTAAAGATATTGAACTCTTACCATATTAAAGATATTGAACTCTTACCATATTAAAGATATTGAACTCTCACAATATCAAAGATGCTGACTATTCACAACACAGGAGGCAATGAACTCTCATAATATAAAAAAAAAAACATTGAACTCTCACTAAGTAAATGATAATGAACTTTATTTTCCCAGTGTTCTCTGCCTCTTGATACACAGTCAACAACCACCTCCCTCATAATAACAAACTGACACACAAACTGACACACACAGAAACGCAGGTACGTACACCACATACGAGAACACATCTGCATACACAGATATATACATAAAATCCTGCATACAGACACACCGGTCTGTATGGTACTGAACGACACACCAGTCCCCCATACCAGTGTGGTCTGTATGGTACTGAACGACAGACCAGTCCCCCATACCAGTGTGGTCTGTATGGTACTGAACGACAGACCAGTCCCCCATACCAGTGTGGTCTGTATGGTACTGAACGACAGACCAGTCCCCCATACCAGTGTGGTCTGTATGGTACTGAACGACAGACCAGTCCCCCATACCAGTGTGGTCTGTATGGTACAGATGATCAGACAACATTTGGACAACTTGCTACAGAGGATAAATTAGCTCGGTGTGAGACACCAAGGTCACGTTGAGCGAGCAGGGAAGGCTGGGTCCATTGTTTGCATCTGGGGTGCCAGAAAGCATTTGACACTGTGACACCAGTAAGAAATAGAGTGAAGATCATCTTTGTGGAACATAATAAAGGCCACATGGCAGAGGGTACCAGTGGAGTGCCCCAGGGTTCTGTTCTGAGACAGCCACTCTTCTTGATCTATGTGAACGACTTGCCAACAAAGTATGGTCGCCAACCTGCATAAGTTTGCAGATGATGCCGAGATGATAAGGGAAGTGGAAAAAAACGGAGGAGGACTGCATCACACTGTAAGGGGACCTAGACAAACTTCCAAAAGTCTTAGCCTGATACATGGGTGATGGAATTCGACCGCCAGCCAAGGAATAGTATACTGAGGATGAGGCTCGGTGACAGAAGGCCTCTCTCCATGGGATCTGCAAGAATCTGTGAAAGATGGACATTTGGAGTAGCCAGCATCAGCGTCCCTACCCCGCTACCAGACTTCTATATCAGAACAACGATGGAGACCCATCGTCTGCAGGCAAATATGAGAATATCTTTCAAGTCTAAGGATATATTTCGTCAGATGTTCACATAGGCCTACGTGAGGCCAAATCTTGAATATGCTGATCTACTTCGGTCAACATCCTTAGCGAAGCGCATATAGTTAGCAAAGTCCAGCGGAGGACAGCATGGATGAAGGCACAATTAACATCCGGGGAAAGGCTTATAATTTGCTCATCTGGGAAGAGAAAAAAGTGAGGGGTGATCTAATTACAATTTCTAAATTTTTAAACCAGACTGATGGCGTATATAGTGAATGATGTAGAAAAGATGCTGGAATTGGAAAAGTAAAGAACCAAACATGACATTAAGCAAGATTTCTATAAAATGAAACGTAAAAATGTTCAGAAGTATACACTTGCTCGATGGCTGGAATACAGTGAATGAGGCTGTGTTGAATGTGGAGGAAAGTCTACACAAGATGAACAAAATACAAGACATGTGATAATACTCACGAGGTGGGGGGGCCCCTCACCAGTGTACAACTCCCTCCACACAAAGTACAAAATTTGGTCATAAGAATTGGTAATTACGCAAATCCACACCAAATAGGCACACAACAAGAAAGACACGTTCATGAATATACACATCCCTTACATACAGACGCACACCAACATGCACGCATACACGGCCAACGGGAGAGAGAGAGAGAGAGAGAGAGAGAGAGAGAGAGAGAGAGAGAGAGAGAGAGAGAGAGAGAGAGAGGCCATACAAGAGTTAAGAAGCCACATCTGTCAACGGAACTCATATACACACAAAAAATTAAGAGCATTCCTTGGGGCGGTGTGTACACAGGGCCAGTGTACACAGTGTACGCATCACTCATTCATGAACGTGCAGACATGAGCGGAGCGAAAGTATACATAACGGAGTGACATGCATGTACACTCACCCACCACCCGGGGGTCATCGTCATGCACGTCAGATACACCTACACCCCTGCCACACCCCACACTAACCAGCCCCCCCCTATAGCTAAGGACACCAGGCATTGCCGGATGAATGCACTCTCTTGATTGGCTCCTGGTTGCCAGGTATCGCTATTGCCTCTAAACTGGTATAGTACCTCGCTGATCATGCGCGCCAGTATGCTTCCCTCCGGTCACACACATTTCTGCAGTCTACCAGGCGGGACGATGGTTACAGCGACATTCTTAAGTTCACCTTTCCCTGGGGATCACTGCCGGATGATTTTGCAAGTGACTTTGTTTTGAAATAGAACACGTTTACCCTCCGGTCAAAATCCTGACCAGATTTCGAGGGCTCAAACTCTCCCCTTGTACAGGCAAGACGCCAGACGAACACAAGGCGCCACCAGCGTACCTCCCTTAGTGTCTCACGCTGCACTGGGCCTCCCTCCGTATGCCCAGGCCTCCGTGCCTCGCGGTGTCACGCTTAACAACACGTCACACACACCTGGAGGAACACGTCCGTGCCATCATCATCAACCCCTCCTCCAGCTATCGTCTTTATAATGTAATTCGACCCACGACCCTTGGACACCCTGCTCCTAACATGCGCAACCTCCACACAACGTCCATTCTTCCCAAACTGACCCTGGCCTCCCTCCCTGCCAGGCCTCCCTCCCACCCTGGCCTCCCTCCCTGCCAGGCCTCCCTCCCTGCCAGGCCTCCCTCCCACCCTGGCCTCCCTCCCTGCCAGGCCTCCCTCCCACCGTGGCCTCCCTCCCTGTGTCCACCTACAGAACAGAAGCTGTTACAAATGTGTTGGACATATATCACACAAGATCCTCAGTCCCTCCCACACCATCTATGCAGAGGCGATCAACCTACCCATCGTATCCATTCCTCTCACACCACCATCCCCTGAACCTCATCCCAGTGTACGTGGAGAAGCCTCTGTACCATTCCCGCCACCGTCACCTCCTGCCACCCGAGATCCCTCGTCCCAGAGTTGCAGTTCCGTACTGAAACCGGAGCGAAGCCCTCCCAGCTCGCACCCACCACAACATGAACGGCCCCGGGGCCAACCACCACCCACTGTGAACATCATCAATAATCACCACAGTGGCACCCCAGTGTTCGTGTACACACTGCCTCTTTAATCCCCTCCGTCCACCTCTCGTACCCACTAGGATCTATCATTTGTGCATTTGGTCTTTATCTTCAGTGTTTGGTTGCACTTAATTCAATAAACCGATGATAATAATAATAATTATCATTATTATCATTATTACTTATTATAATCATTATTATCATTATCATTATTATTATAATTATTATTATTATCACTATCATAAATATTATCATTATATTACTTTTATTATTATCATTATCATTATTATTATTATCATCATTATTATTTCTCAATACTATCATTATCATTTTTATTGTTATCATTATATATTATTATTATTATTATTATTATTATTATTATTATTATTATTATTATTATTATTATTATCATTAAGGGATGTCCTCAGGGGTACAGGTATAAAAGATTGGATCTCTAGAACCAAGAGAGGTGTTAACACTATAGACATCATCATATATATGAGGTCGGGAACGAGAGGAGGAGGAAGGAGAAAAGGAAATAAAATAAAAGGAAGAGAGAGAGAGAGAGAGAGAGAGAGAGAGAGAGAGAGAGAGAGAGAGACCACGTGAGTTACGACAGACCATTCAGAGGGCCACACACACACACACACACACACACACACACTGGCCAACAAAATGACAACACTCAGACCACATACTAGTCGCCTGCCACGTGCACCCCCCCCCCCCCCCCCCCCGATGGAAGGGAACTCGTCGCAACCTGTGAGAAGGTCGCAGTTAGGCTAGCTTAGGCTAGGCTAGAGTACGCTAGGCTAGACCAGAGTACGCTAGGCTAGAGTATGCTATGTTAGGTTAGAGTGTGCTAGGCTAGACCAGACTATGCTAGGCTTGGCTAGAGTAGCTAGACTAGATTACGCGAGGTCAGGCTAAAGCAAGCTAGGCTAGGCTGTTATATTACGTTATGTTATGTTGCTAGGTTAGGCTAAGTTATATTACGTTAGGTTATGTTGCTAGGTTAGGCTAAGTTATATTACGTTAGGTTATGTTGCTAGGTTAGGCTAAGTTATATTACGTTAGGTTATGTTGCTAGGTTAGGCTAAGTTATATTACGTTATGTTATGTTGCTAGGTTAGGCTAAGTTATATTACGTTAGGTTATGTTGCTAGGTTAGGCTAAGTTATATTACGTTATGTTATGTTGCTAGGTTAGGCTAAGTTAGGTTATGTTGCTAGGTTAGGCTAAGTTATATTACGTTAGGTTATGTTGCTAGGTTAGGTTAAGTTATATTACGTTAGGTTATGTTGCTAGGTTAGGCTAAGTTATATTACGTTAGGTTATGTTGCTAGGTTAGGTTAAGTTATATTACGTTAGGTTATGTTGCTAGGTTAGGCTAAGTTATATTACGTTATGTTATGTTGCTAGGTTAGGCTAAGTTAGGTTATGTTGCTAGGTTAGGCTAAGTTATATTACGTTAGGTTATGTTGCTAGGTTAGGCTAAGTTAGTTATGTTATGTTGCTAGGTTAGGCTAAGTTATATTACGTTAGGTTATGTTGCTAGGTTAGGCTAAGTTAGTTATGTTATGTTGCTAGGTTAGGTGGGGTACTGTACCGATATCGCCGTCAAAAAACCTCAGTAGCTTAAGCAACTCAGGTCAGATCAGGTCAGGCTGTAATTAGCAGTAACGGTAACTTGACCTAACCAGGTCAGTAGTTCTTGACCTGGTGATCATGATAAAAGAACTGAGGCTCATTACTTCACGACTGGGGTCTACCTTGACCCGTCATGTTAGTGTTCAAGATAACTTCATTCACGAGAACTGAATCATTAACTTGGTGTGTACGTATGTATTGCCTGACGGCTCGGGAAGTCCTGGGAGGTCAAAGGTTAAGGTCACTGGTGCTCCTGACGGCAGTACGGTCATATTAATCATTTCCTCTTGAGAGGTAGTTGTTGCATACATCAGCCATCCCAGAACGCGTCGTATCCAACGCATTGATGCAGCTTGACTTTGTATTGGACTCTGGCTCCCGACATACGTCAAGTACGGGAGCACTTGGTAGCCTGGGCAGCGCGGTGCGGCACTCACTCAATACCCGGGTTCCCATATAATTTACCAGGAATACTCAACAAACTTATACCTCTGTGATTTGAGCACTCACTCTTATCCCCTTTGCCTTTGTACAATGGCACTATGCATGCATTCCGCCAATCCTCAGGCGCTTCACCATGAGCCATACATATATTGAATATCCTCACCAACCAGTCAACAACACAGTCACCCCCTTTTTTTATGAATTCCACTGCAATACCATCCAAACCCGCCGCTTTGCCGACTCTGACCTCCTGCCTCTCTCTTTTATACATTTCCCAGTCATTTGCACTATTTCCCTGCAAAAATCGTCCATATGCCTCTCTCTTATCTTTCATTAATAATCTTACTTCTTCATCCCACCACTCACTACCCTTTCTAATCTACCCACTTCCCACGCTTCTCATGCCACAAGCATCTTTTGTGCAAGCCATCACTGCTTCCCTAAACACATCCCATTCCTCCCCACTCCCCTTACCCCCTTTGTTCTCACCTTTTTCCATTCTGTACTCAGTCTCACCTGGTACTTCCTCACACGAGTCTCCTTCCCAAGCTCACTTACTCTCACCACTCTCTTCACCCCAACATTCTCTATTCTTTTCTGAAAAACCTCTACAAATCTTCACCTTCGACTCCACAAGATAATGATCAGACATCCCTCCAGTTGCACCTCTCAGCACATTAACATCCAAAAATCTCTCTTTCATGCTCCAATCAATTAACACGTAATCCAATAACGCTCTCTGGCCATCTCTCCTACTTACATACGTATACTTATGTATATCTCTTTCAAAACCATGTATTCCCAATCACCAGTCCTTTTTCAGCACACAAATCTACAAGCTCTTCACCATTTCCATTTACAACACTGAACACCCCATGTATACCAATTATTCCCTCAACTGCCACATTACTCGCCTTTGCATTCAAATCACCCATCACTATAACCCGGTCTCGTGCATCAAAACTGCTAACACAATCACTCAGCTGCTCCCAAAAAACTTGCCTCTCATGATCTTTCTTCTCATGCCCAGGTGCATAGGCCCCAATAATCACCCATCTCTCTCCATCAAGAGTTTACTTTCTTACACTCCATCACATACTCCCACAACTCCTGTTTCAGCAGTAATGCTACTCCTTCCCTTGCTCTTGTCCTCTCACTAACCCCTGACTTTACTCCCAAGACATTCCCAAACCACTCTTCCCCTTTACCCTTGAGCTTCGTTTCACTCAGAGCCAAAACATCCAGGTTCCTTTCCTCAAACATACCACCTATCTCTCTTTTTTTCACATCTTGGTTACATCCACACACATTTAGACATCCAAATCTGAGCCTTCGAGGATGAGCACTCCCATTTTAGAAAGTTAAAATACAAGGAGGGGAGGGTTTCTAGCCCCCCAATCCCGTCCCCTTTTGTCGTCTTCTACGACACGCGAGGAATGTGTGGGAAGTATGCATATATATATATATATATATATATATATATATATATATATATATATATATATATATATATATATATATATATATATATATTCCCTGGCGATATGCCTGCGTGTCGTAAAAGGCGACTAAAAGGAAGGGAGAGGAAGGGGGGTTGGAAATCCTCACCCCCCAGTTTTTACATTTCCAAAAGAAGGAACAGAGAAGGGCGCCAAGCGAGGATATTCCCTCTAAGACTCGCTCATCTGTTCTTAAAGCTAACTCGCTAAAGCGCGGGAAATGGCGAATATGTATGAGAAAACAAATCATATATATATATATATATATATATATATATATATATATATATATATATATATATATATATATATATGCACTAGTAGATGAGAGGTGTGGTAGTGATGAGAGTTGGGGTCATTGTTGTGTTGGTGCAGTGTGTGTCAGGCCACGCACGACCTGGGGGAGGCGTGTGTGGGGACAGAGATAGCAGGATGTCTCACTCACCCACCACCACATCTGCTGCTGAGAGTTGAGCAAGTTGGTGGGAAGTTGTTGTGAGGTGGGTATAGGAGAGCAGGGGGTAGTGTGGGCAGCAGATAGGTTGGGGCAGGGGGTAGTGTGGGCAGCAGATAGGCTGGGGCAGGGGGTAGTGTGGGCAGCAGATAGGCTGGGGCAGGGGGTAGTGTGGGCAGTAGATAGGATGGGGCAGGGGGTAGTGTGGGCAGCAGATAAGCTGGGGCAGGGGGTAGCGTGGGTAACAGACAGGTTGGGTCACACATCATGTACGTACACGAGTGGGGTAGGCGACCATCTCCTGCCCTCACCTGGGTTATTCATACTTGACCTCCCGCGTCACCCATCGTGGTCCCCCAACCTGGGGCCTGGCTGAGCACTGGTTGGTACCCTGGTCGACACAGCTGGTCGGGCTGTGGCCACAAGTCTACAAGTCATCTCTGTCGGTGACCATCAGCGTTGGGGGGCAGCACGGAGCCCACACCACCATCACCAACACTTTCCAGAGGCCAGCGAGACACACCACTAACTGCGCCAACACTTGAGCGGACTTGGAACTTCTTCCTCCAACAAGTTCCCTCTCACCACCGAAACTTAAATTAGTATCGCCAACACCTCCGCCAGCATCCCCATCAGTACCTTCCCCAGCTTCCCCTTCCAACACCTCCACCAACATCTCAAGCGCCTCCAACAAATACTTTCGCCGGGGCATTGCCACCAACACTGCCGTCCCCTCCACCAGCATCTCCAACGACACCTTCGTCAGCCACTCCTCCTCCAGCTCCGCACAGCTCCATGCAGGCGGCCCTTCCAGCCTGTGGACGTGTATGCATGGACATGTGTATGTGGGTGGGTTGGGCCATTCTTTCGTCTGTTTCCTTGCGCTACCTCGCTAACGCGGGAGACAGCGTCAAAGTATATATATATATATATATATATATATATATATATATATATATATATATATATATATATATATATATATATATATATATATATATTTGGTAAACAGAGAAGAGGTAGTGAAAGCTTTGCGGAAGATGAAAGCCGGCAAGGCAGCAGGTTTGGATGGTATTGCAGTGGAATTTATTAAAAAAGGGGGTGACTGTATTGTTGACTGGTTGGTAAGGTTATTTAATGTATGTATGACTCATGGTGAGGTGCCTGAGGATTGGCGGAATGCGTGCATAGTGCCATTGTACAAAGGCAAAGGGGATAAGAGTGAGTGCTCAAATTACAGAGGTATAAGTTTGTTGAGTATTCCTGGTAAATTATATGGGAGGGTATTGATTGAGAGGGTGAAGGCATGTACAGAGCATCAGATTGGGGAAGAGCAGTGTGGTTTCAGAAGTGGTAGAGGATGTGTGGATCAGGTGTTTGCTTTGAAGAATGTACGTGAGAAATACTTAGAAAAGCAAATGGATTTGTATGTAGCATTTATGGATCTGGAGAAGGCATATGATAGAGTTGATAGAGATGCTCTGTGGAAGGTATTAAGAATATATGGTGTGGGAGGAAAGTTGTTAGAAGCAGTGAAAAGTTTTTATCGAGGATGTAAGGCATGTGTACATGTAGGAAGAGAGGAAAGTGATTGGTTCTCAGTGAATGTAGGTTTGCGGCAGGGGTGTGTGATGTCTCCATGGTTGTTTAATTTGTTTATGGATGGGGTTGTTAGGGAGGTAAATGCAAGAGTTTTGGAAAGAGGGGCAAGTATGAAGTCTGTTGGGGATGAGAGAGCTTGGGAAGTGAGTCAGTTGTTGTTCGCTGATGATACAGCGCTGGTGGCTGATTCATGTGAGAAACTGCAGAAGCTGGTGACTGAGTTTGGAAAAGTGTGTGGAAGAAGAAAGTTAAGAGTAAATGTGAATAAGAGCAAGGTTATTAGGTACAGTAGGGTTGAGGGTCAAGTCAATTGGGAGGTGAGTTTGAATGGAGAAAAACTGGAGGAAGTGAAGTGTTTTAGATATCTGGGAGTGGATCTGGCAGCGGATGGAACCATGGAAGCGGAAGTGGATCATAGGGTGGGGGAGGGGGCGAAAATCCTGGGGGCCTTGAAGAATGTGTGGAAGTCGAGAACATTATCTCGGAAAGCAAAAATGGGTATGTTTGAAGGAATAGTGGTTCCAACAATGTTGTATGGTTGCGAGGCGTGGGCTATGGATAGAGTTGTGCGCAGGAGGATGGATGTGCTGGAAATGAGATGTTTGAGGACAATGTGTGGTGTGAGGTGGTTTGATCGAGTGAGTAACGTAAGGGTAAGAGAGATGTGTGGAAATAAAAAGAGCGTGGTTGAGAGAGCAGAAGAGGGTGTTTTGAAGTGGTTTGGGCACATGGAGAGGATGAGTGAGGAAAGATTGACCAAGAGGATATATGTGTCGGAGGTGGAGGGAACAAGGAGAAGAGGGAGACCAAATTGGAGGTGGAAAGATGGAGTGAAAAAGATTTTGTGTGATCGGGGCCTGAACATGCAGGAGGGTGAAAGGAGGGCAAGGAATAGAGTGAATTGGAGCGATGTGGTATACCGGGGTTGACGTGCTGTCAGTGGATTGAAGCAGGGCATGTGAAGCGTCTGGGGTAAACCATGGAAAGCTGGGTAGGTATGTATATTTGCGTGTGTGGACGTATGTATATACATGTGTATGGGGGGGGGGGGGGGTTGGGCCATTTCTTTCGTCTGTTTCCTTGCGCTACCTCGCAAACGCGGGAGACAGCGACAAAGCATAATAAATAAAATAAATAAAATATATATTCTTAATACCTTCGATAGAGATGCTCTGTGGAAGGTATTAAGAATATATGGTGTGGGAGGAAAGTTGTTAGAAGCAGTGAAAAGTTTTTATCGAGGATGTAAGGCATGTGTACGTGTAGGAAAAGAGGAAAGTGATTGGTTCTCAGTGAATGTAGGTTTGCGGAAGGGGGGGGTGTGTGATGTCTCCATGGTTGTTTAATTTGTTTATGGATGGGGTTGTTAGGGAGGTAAATGCAAGAGTTTTGGAAAGAGGGGCAAGTATGAAGTCTGTTGGGGATGAGAGAGCTTGGGAAGTGAGTCAGTTGTTGTTCGCTGATGATACAGCGCTGGTGGCTGATTCATGTGAGAAACTGTAGAAGCTGGTGACTGAGTTTGGTAAAGTGTGTGGAAGAAGAAAGTTAAGAGTAAATGTGAATAAGAGCAAGGTTATTAGGTACAGTAGGTTTGAGGGTCAAGTCAACTGGGAGGTGAGTTTGAATGGAGAAAAACTGGAGGAAGTGAAGTGTTTTAGATATCTGGGAGTGGATCTGGCAGCGGATGGAACCATGGAAGCGGAAGTGGATCATAGGGTGGGGGAGGGGGCGAAAATTCTGGGGGCCTTGAAGAATGTGTGGAAGTCGAGAACATTATCTCGGAAAGCAAAAATGGGTATGTTTGAAGGAATAGTGGTTCCAACAATGTTGTATGGTTGCGAGGCGTGGGCTATGGATAGAGTTGTGCGCAGGAGGTTGGATGTGCTGGAAATGAGATGTTTGAGGACAATGTGTGGTGTGAGGTGGTTTGATCGAGTGAGTAACGTAAGGGTAAGAGAGATGTGTGGAAATAAAAAGAGCGTGGTTGAGAGAGCAGAAGAGGGTGTTTTGAAGTGGTTTGGGCACATGGAGAGAATGAGTGAAGAAAGATTGACCAAGAGGATATATGTGTCGGAGGTGGAGGGAACGAGGAGAAGAGGGAGACCAAATTGGAGGTGGAAAGATGGAGTGAAAAAGATTTTGTGTGATCGGGGCCTGAACATGCAGGAGGGTGAAAGGAGGGCAAGGAATAGAGTGAATTGGAGCGATGTGGTATACCGGGGTTGACGTGCTGTCAGTGGATTGAATCAAGGCATGTGAAGCGACTGGGGTAAACCATGGAAAGCTGTGTAGGTATGTATATTTGCGTGTGTGGACGTATGTATATACATGTGTATGGGGGGGGGGCCATTTCTTTCGTCTGTTTCCTTGCGCTACCTCGCAAACGCGGGAGACAGCGACAAAGTATAATAAAAATATAAATATATATATATATATATATATATATATATATATATATATATATATATATATATATATATATATATATACATATATATATATTACATTGAGACCAAGAGAGTCGCGTGCAGGCCACACAGTGTTGAGAACAAGAGGCGTCATCATAATTATGTGACTCTTCGCCTGTCGCTCCAGCCTCTCAGAATAGGCTAATTAGCCACATCCGGACCAGGTATTGTGGCAGTGTGCCTGCCTGCCTGCCTGGCCCCAGCACCCTCCTGCCCGGCAGGTTGACCGCCAAGACCAAGGAACCAGCCACTGTAGCCGACTGCATCCACCAAGGTTGTGATCACTAGTGATCCTCAGGACGATTCTCACTGACACTGTCTAAGAAGGTCAACCCCCAACAACCCGGTGTGACCTGTGTCATCACCAGCAGGAGGTCGGTCACCACCAGCAGGAGGTCGGTCACCACCAGCAGGAGGTCGGTCACCACCAGCAGGAGGTCGGTCACCACCAGCAGGAGGCCCGTCACCACCAGCAGGAGGCCCGTCACCACCAGCAGGAGGCCGGTCACCACCAGCAGGAGGCCCGTCACCACCAGCAGGAGGTCGGTCACCACCAGCAGGAGGCCCGTCACCACCAGCAGGAGGCCGGTCACCACCAGCAGGAGGCCCGTCACCACCAGCAGGAGGCCGGTCACCACCAGCAGGAGGCCGGTCACCACCAGCAGGAGGTCGGTCACCACCAGCAGGAGGAGGCCGGTCACCACCAGCAGGAGGAGGCCGGTCACCACCAGCAGGAGGCCTGTCACCACCAGCAGGAGGCCGGTCACCACCAGCAGGAGGCCGGTCACCACCAGCAGGAGGCCGGTCACCACCAGCAGGAGGCCGGTCACCACCAGCAGGAGGCCCGTCACCACCAGCAGGAGGTCGGTCACCACCAGCAGGAGGTCGGTCACCACCAGCAGGAGGTCGGTCACCACCAGCAGGAGGAGGCCGGTCACCACCAGCAGGAGGCCGGTCACCACCAGCAGGAGGCCTGTCACCACCAGCAGGAGGCCGGTCACCACCAGCAGGAGGCCCGTCACCATCAGCAGGAGGCCCGTCACCACCAGCAGGAGGTCGGTCACCACCACCAGCAGGAGGAGGCCGGTCACCACCAGCAGGAGGCCGGTCACCACCAGCAGGAGGCCGGTCACCACCAGCAGGAGGCCGGTCACCACCAGCAGGAGGCCCGTCACCACCAGCAGGAGGTCGGTCACCACCACCAGCAGGAGGTCGGTCACCACCAGCAGGAGGTCGGTCACCACCAGCAGGAGGCCCGTCACCACCAGCAGGAGGTCGGTCACCACCACCAGCAGGAGGCCCGTCACCACCAGCAGGAGGCCCGTCACCACCAGCAGGAGGCCCGTCACCACCAGCAGGAGGAGGTCGGTCACCACCAGCAGGAGGTCCGTCACCACCAGCAGGAGGAGGTCGGTCACCACCAGCAGGAGGAGGCCGGTCACCACCAGCAGGAGGCCTGTCACCACCAGCAGGAGGTCGGTCACCAGCAGCAGGAGGAGGCCGGTCACCAGCAGCAGGAGGAGGCCGGTCACCACCAGCAGGAGGCCCGTCACCACCAGCAGGAGGCCCGTCACCACCAGCAGGAGGAGGCCGGTCACCACCAGCAGGAGGAGGCCGGTCACCACTGGTGGGGAGGAAGGCCCGGCCATGCAGCCTCGCAAATCTGGCTGGTGGAAAACACATAAAGTTGTGGAATGTTTCCTGGGAAGAGTTGTAATGAAGGTAATAGTGGCGGTGGTGACGGCCAGGCCAGAATAACACGCTACCAACCAATAACAGACGGCGGGGTAGTGGTGGTCAGGTGGGGAGGGAGTGGTGATGACGGAGGGAGGGAGGGAGGGTGGCTGCAGAGTGGGAGGGAGGGTGGCTGCAGAGTGGGAGGGAGGGTGGCTGCAGAGTGGGAGGGAGGGTGGCTGCAGAGTGGGAGGGAGGGTGGCTGCAGAGTGGGAGGGAGGGTGGCTGCAGAGTGGGAGGGAGGGTGGCTGCAGAGTGGGAGGGAGGGTGGCTGCGGAGTGGGAGAGAGGGTGGCTGCAGAGTGGGAGAGAGGGTGGCTGCAGAGTGGGAGGGAGGGTGGCTGCAGAGTGGGAGGGAGGGTGGCTGTAGAGTGGGAGGGAGGGTGGCTGCGGAGTGAAACAGCCCGGGTGAGTAGGGAGGCGGGGAGGACAAATAGTGGTGGCAGGGGTGCTGGCAGAGACCCTGCTGGTGGCAGGCTTAGGTGAGGGAGGAGGAGAGCTGGGGCTCCCGGCATGATTGTAGTGGGTGTTGTGTGTGGTGCGGGAGGGGCACACACCATGGAAGGCTCTCCACCACGACTGTTATCACGACACCTCCAACCCCGTGTGGACGACCACCCCTCACCACCACCACGGGATAACCTTTCACCAACACCATGGTGCCTCGACCCTTCACCACCACAGTATGACCCTCTAAACAAGGCGATACTGCCCTTGTGCCGGACGGGACGAAGCTTAAGCATGACAGATACGGTAGCGTGACCTGTGACCTGATATCTCCCGGGTGACATCATCAACAGGCGGGCATCATTAACCATGGGTCGTACCGTCGCCACGCTGCCAGGGGTCAATCATCACCACCACAACCACGACCCAAACTACTGTGTAATCTGGAGGTGTGTGTGTCTGACTCACCTCCATCTATACACAGCAGCAGAGGGAGGCTGTCTCCCTCCCCTCACTACTCACGATGTCCCCCACCTCCAGGTGTCTGGCCAGCCTCCCACTCATTCCTCACTCACATCACCGCCTGACCTGCACCCACCGCCTGACCTGCAAGGTACAACCCTGGCCTCATATGGCCCCAAGAAATCTGCACCTGGTCCTCAAGGTTTAGGTGTACAGTCTAGGACGCATCATACCCGAGAGCCAGGTCGTCTACTCACAGACCTGACACTTACAGGATCAGGTCAAAATATATATATATATATATACATACGAATAAAGTGTATATGAACGCGCACCTTCATAGAACATACAAAGCTCCATCAGCCAGGATCGAACCTGGGACCCCTTGTGCAAGAGGCAGGCATGCTAACCGCTAGGCTAAGGGACTGATGGAGCAACTTAGTGACTCATACAATACTAATTAACTCATACAATACTAAAGCGACAAGAGGAGGGAGCATTATGATACATGCACTTAACCTCCTGACATGTCAAAATAAGTTATCTGCCATAATTACGGCCACACACCATAATACTGAGAGGCAGCTTCGTCTTAGGCCTCTGGTGCTGTAAGTTCACTCAAGTGAACATCAACTGGTTATCAGGTCCTTCACTGTGGCTACTGAGTAAACAGACTGTGGCCGGGTCTCTGGGAGTGTGTGTGTGTGTGTGTGTGTGTGTGCGTGACCTAGCGATGAACGCTCGTCCTCCGCGTCATGTCGGTCCGTAAACCCGCTTCACGCAGCGCCGTACCGCGCGCCCGCTGGGTCAAACACGCCATGAAGCACGTCCTTGGCGCTGCCCACATACATGATCGGTCGTCACACAGCTAAGACATCTCCCCAGCTGGGACCCGGGGTTATTACGAGCGTATATAGCCCTCTCCACTTCCCCCCAGCTTGAGCCAACACCACCTTGACCATCGAGGGTTGATGAGAGCGTTCAAATTCGTGTCTGCGACGCTCTAAAGGAACTCCCCAAAGATAGAGCTCGTCTCCGTTCTGAGGAGCGCCAGATGCCCAGCAATGTTCATACACTTGCGTTAACTGAGCGCTTTACTACTTCACTCCATCGAGTTTGCACGGTCGATGGATGTTCCTTGTGTCATTATGTGGATACTGTCTCACTGTAGGTTCTTATTTGAACGCCGTAAATCGTAAAAACGTTTCACCATAATCCAACATGGGACCTGCTATAGGAAATCTCATGTGTTCTATGAGTTTAACAATGTAATTTCTATGATTAACTTACAGCGATACTCATGGCATGGATGACCTAACGCACTAATTCACGAACATTATTCTTACAATGTGATAATTTGCTTATCACTAACTAAACCACCTTACAAGAGTTGCCGTAATTGGCATATCTTCTGCTTATGCCACACGTAACGTCAATGAAACTGTCTTAATTGGTAATACTAAGAAATTTAACTTGTCCCCCCCAGGTAACCTTAAAACCCATCCTATTATCAACCAAATCATCATGAAAGAATTATAAAGACACGATAACATAAGATTAGATAGATGAACACACAACGTGTTACCCACAGGCCACCCAACCCCCCCCTTAGCCACACGGTAACCACACACACACACACACACACACACACACACACACCACATTTCTCTTTAACGGTGAGTCTGGTGGCGAGTGTGGTCGAGAATGGCAGAGGAGAGACGGAGTTTCTGTGTTGCTGTTGTGGGATTGGAAAAAAAACAACTTTATGGATTGTTTGGCGCTGATGAGGGAGACTGTCTCCGTGAAATATGTTGTGTTGTATGTAGAGAAAAATTACATGTTAAAAATAATCATATGAAATATTGAACTGCGATTTCACCTTCATATATATATATATATATATATATATATATATATATATATATATATATATATATATATATATATATATATATATATATATATATACTATCCCTGGGGATAGGGGATTAAGAATACTTCCCACGTATTCCCTGCGTGTCGTAGAAGGCGACTAAAAGGGGAGGGAGCGGGGGGCTGGAAATCTTCCCCTCTCGTTTTTTTTTTTTTTTTTCCCAAAAGAAGGAACAGAGGGGGCCAGTTGAGGATATTCCAAAAAAGGCCCAGTCCTCTGTTCTTAGCGCTACCTCGCTAACGCGGGAAATGGCGAATAGTTTAAAAGAAGAAAGAAAATATATATATATATATATATATATATATATATATATATATATATATATATATATATATATATATATATATATATATATATATATATATCCCTGGGGATAGGGGAGAAAGAATACTTCCCACGTATTCCCTGCGTGTCGTAGAAGGCGACTAAAAGGGGAGGGAGCGGGGGGCTGGAAATCCTCCCCTCTCGTTTGGGTCTGACGGGCAAAGACAGCGAACACAATTGATTAGACCCACTTTGATCAATTAATCTTAAGGGTTGGTTATTCTAGCGAGCTCATTTCTTTAGAACGTTAACCAATCTAGCAAGCTGATTAAATGATTATCAAGCTGATTAATCTAACAAATCAAGAAGATGATTAGTCGCGAAAGTTAACTCATTTAGCATGTTGATTAATCTACAGGGCTAAATGATTGATCAACTTGACTAATGTAGGTGAACTAATCAAGCAAGTTGATTAATCTACAGGGTTAAATGATTAATCACCTTGACTAATCTAAGTGAACTAATTAAGCAAGTTGATTAATCTACAGGGTTAAATGATTAATCACCTTGACTAATCTAGGGGAACTAACTAAGCAAGTTGATTAATCTACAGGGTTAAATGATTAATCCACTTCACTAATCTAGAAGGTGAACTAATTAATCAAGCTGACTGATTCATCAAGAAGATTAACCGATTTAAAAAACTGACTAATCAACAAAAGCGAACTAATTTATCACTCTGGTCCACCAAGGAGGTTAACTGATTAACCAGTCTATAAGGCTAACTAACTTAGCAGGGTAATTATTGATATAGAGATTAATTAAGATGCTTATTAATCTCTAAGGCTTCTAATGTATTAAGACGACAGTCTAGAATGTTTACTACATAATCAAGCTGATTAATCAAGTTTATCTGGCTTATTAGGCGATCAATTTAGCTGACCAATTCAGAACAATTCATCCAGCACATCACCTTATTCAGCGGATCAATTAACCGACCAAGGTAATCAGCAGAGTAATCAATTTAGCACATCAACTTCTTGACCACACAAACGTGTTAACCAGACCAAGTTATTATTAACCAGGCCAAGTTATCAACCAGACCAAGTTAGTTATTTTTAACCAGACCAAGTTATTATTAATCAGACCAAGTTATTAACCAGACCAAGTTATCAACCAGACCAAGATATTATTAACCAGACCAACTTATTAACTAGACCAAGTTATCATTAATCAGACTAAGTTATTAACCAGACCGAGTTAGTTATTAACCAGACCAAGTTATCATTAACCAGACCAAGTTATCATTAACCAGAACAAGTTATTAACTACACTAAGTTGTTATTAACCAGACCAAGTTATTAACCACACCAAGTTATCATTAACCAGACCAAGTTATTATCAACCGGACCAAGTTCTTATTAACCAGGCCAACTTATTCACTAGACCAAGCTCTTATTAACCAGACCAAGTTATTAACCAGACCAAGTTATTAACCAGACCAAGTTATTAACCAGACCAAGCTCTTATTAACCAGACCAAGTTATTAACCAGACCAAGTTATTAACCAGACCAAGTTATTAACCAGACCAAGCTCTTATTAACCAGACCAAGTTATTAACCAGACCAAGTTATTAACCAGACCAAGTTATTAACCAGACCAAGCTCTTATTAACCAGACCAAGTTATTAACCAGACCAAGCTCTTATTAACCAGACCAAGTTATCAACCAGACCAAGATATTATTAACCAGACCAAGTTATTAACCAGACCAAGCTCTTATTAACCAGACCAAGTTATTAACCAGACCAAGTTATTAACCAGATCAAGCTCTTATTAACCAGACCAAGTTATTAACAAGACCAACTAATTTTGTAGATCAAGTATATTCTTGGGCAACTAATTTCGCGGACCAATTAATTAGTCGAGCAAATGATTCATCAGCAGGTCAAAGGTCAGGCTAATATGACCGAGGGTCGTACCGTCGTGCTTAGGGGGTCGTACGGTCGTGCTCAGGGGTCGTACCGTCGTGCTCAGGGGTCGTACCGTAGTGCTTATGGGGTCGTACCGTCGTGCTTAGGGGGGTCGTACCGTCGTGCTCAGGGGGTCGTACCGTCGTGCTTATGGGGGTCGTACCGTCGTGCTCAGGGGGTCGTACCGTCGTGCTCAGGGGGTTCGTACCGTCGTGCTCAGGGGATCGCACCGTCGTGCTCAGGGGGTCGTACCGTCGTGCTCAGGGGGTCGTACCGTCGTGCTCGGGGGTCGTACCGTCGTGCTTATGGGGTCGTATCGTCGTGCTCAGGGGGTCGTACCGTCGTGCTCAGGGGGTCGCACCGTCGTGCTCAGAGGGGTCGCACCGTCGTGCTCAGGAGGTCGCACCGTCGTGCTCAGGGGGTCGTACCGTCAGGCTCAGGGGGTCGTACCGTCGTGCTCAGGGGTCGTACCGTCGTGCTCAGGGGTCGTACCGTCGTGCTCAGGAGGTCGCACCGTCGTGCTCAGGGGGTCGTACCGTCGTGCTCGGGGTTTGTACCGTCGTGGTCAGGGGGTCGCACCGCCGTGCTCAGGGGGTCGTACCGTCGTTCTCAGGGGGTCGTACCGTCGTGCTCAGGGGGTCGCACCGTCGTGCTCAGGGGGTCGTACCGTCGTGCTCAGAAGGTCGTAAGGTCGTACCGTCGTGCTCAGGGGGTCGCACCGTCGTGCTCAGGGGGTCGTACCGTCGTGCTCAGGGGGTCGTACCGTCGTGCTCAGAAGGTCGTTAGGTCGTACCGTCGTGCTCAGGGGGTCGCACCGTCGTGCTCAGGGGGTCGTACCGTCGTGCTTATGGGGGTCGTACCGTCGTGCTTAGGGGATCGTACCGTCGTGCTTATGGGGGTCGTACCGTTGTGCTCAGGGGTCGTACCGTCGTGCTCAGGGGGTCGTGCCGTCGTGCTCAGGGGGTCGTACCGTCGTGCTTATGGGGGTCGTACCGTCGTGCTTAGGGGATCGTACCGTCGTGCTTATGGGGGTCGTACCGTCGTGCTCAGGGGTCGTACCGTCGTGCTCAGGGGGTCGTGCCGTCGTGCTCAGGGGGTCGTACCGTCGTGCTCAGGGGGTCGCACCGTCGTGCTCAGGGGGTCGCACCGCCGTGCTCAGGAGGTCGCACCGTCGTGCTCAGGGGGTCGTACCGTCGTGCTCAGGAGGTCGTACCGTCGTGCTCAGGGGTCGTACCGTCGTGCTCAGGAGGTCGCACCGTCGTGCTCAGGGGGTCGTACCGTCGTGCTTGGGGTTTGTACCGTCGTGCTCAGGGGGTCGCACCGCCGTGCTCAGGGGGTCGTACCGTCGTTCTCAGGGGGTCGTACCGTCGTGCTCAGGGGGTCGCACCGTCGTGCTCAGGGGGTCGTACCGTCGTGCTCAGAAGGTCGTAAGGTCGTACCGTCGTGCTCAGGGGGTCGCACCGTCGTGCTCAGGGGGTCGTACCGTCGTGCTCAGAAGGTCGTAAGGTCGTACCGTCGTGCTCAGGGGGTCGCACCGTCGTGCTCAGGGGGTCGTACCGTCGTGCTCAGGGGGTCGCACCGTCGTGCTCAGGGGGTCGTGCCGTCGTGCTCAGGGGGTCGTACCTTCCTGCTTAGGGGGTCGTACCGTCGTGCTCGGGGTTCGTACCGTCGTGCTTAGGGGGTCGTACCGTCGTGCTCGGGAGTCGTACCGTCGTGCTTTGGGGGTCGTATCGCCGTGCTCAGGGGGTCGTACCGTCGTGCTCAGAGGGTCGTACCGTCGTGCTCAGGGGGTCGTACCGTCGTGCTCAGGGGGTCGTACCGTCGTGCTCAGAAGGTCGTAAGGTCGTACCGTCGTGGTACTCAAGTCTCCATCCGTCGTGTTTACCTGGTTGGTGTGGAGGCCATCTTATCAAAACAAACCCAGCGATCTGCCACGCCAGCAACATTACCACACTACCTCATCATGACGCTCCCGCATGGGAAGCCACGGGTCACACCGGGGAAGCCACGGGTCACACCGGGGAAGCCACGGGTCACACCGGGGAAGCCACGGGTCACACCGGGGAAGCCACGGGTCACACGGGTAACATAAACCCGGGTCTGGGTGGCCGGGCCAGTAAAGGTCTCGCTGGTTAATTCATCCATTAAAGCTCAACGTGGTGCTGGCGGAGGACGTCAGTGTGGGGCCAGCACCATCATTACCCTCACCTAATGCAATACATCATCACGACCATTACTTAAATGATGGATCATCCATTATCATAAGAACAGTAAAGTGATAATATATATATATATATATATATATATATATATATATATATATATATATATATATATATATATATATATATGTTCCTATGAGTCCACGGGGAAAATGAAACACGATAAGTTACCAAGTGCACTTTCGTGTAATAATCACATCATCAGGGGAGACACAAAGAGAAATATAACAGTCAGTTGATATACATCGAAGAGACGTAGCTGGGACGCCATTTGGTAAACATGCGATTGTCTAAAACAGACAGCATGCGTTCATAAACTTATCATTTTACAAATTCTTTCAACACTAAAGTTATCTACTTTGTATAGACCATCACTAATATTAAGATTTTAATGCTTTGTGTATTCAATAATACAATATTAACTCTAATTCTATTACCACGGGAAATATCATTGAATCTTCTATTATCAAATATATATATATATTATATATATATATATATATATATATATATATATATATATATATATATATATATATATATATATTCTTCTTTCTTTCTTTCAAACTATTCGCCATTTCCCGCGTTAGCGAGGTAGCGTTAAGAACAGAGGACTGGGCCTTTGAGGGAATATCCTCACCTGGCCTCCTTCTCTGTTCCTTCTTTTGGAAAATTAAAAAAAAAAAAAATACATACATAAACGCCAATACACGCACATATACATAACATATACATACACATTCACACATATACACATATATACACATGCATCCAATCCCCGGAACTACCCCGCCCCACAGGAAACATCATCGCTACCTCTGCTTCAGACAAGATGCGCCAGGAAAACAGACAAAAAAAGCCACATTCGTTCACACTCAGTCTCGAGCTGTCATGTGTAATGCAACGAAACCACAGCTACCTTTCCACATCCAGACCCACAAAACTTTCCATGGTTTAACCCAGATGCTTCACATGCCCTGGGTCAGTCCACTGACAGCACGTCGACCCCGGTTTACCATTTTGTTCCAATTCACTCTATTCCTTGCACGACTCTTGCCCTCCTTATGTTCAGGCCCCGATCGCTCAAAATCATTCTCACTCCATCCTTTCACCTCCAACATGGTCTCCCACTTCTCCTTGTTCCCTCCACCTCTGACATATATATCCTCTTTGTCGACTTTTCTTCACTCATTCTCTCCATATGTTCAAACCATTTCAATACCCTCTTCTGCTCTCTCAACCACACTCTTTTTACTACCACACATCTCTCTTACCCTTTCACGACTTACTCGATCACACCACCTCACACCATATATTGCCCTCAAACACTTCATTTCCAACACATCCACCCTCCTCCACTCAACTCTATCTAGAGCCCACGCCTCGCAACCATATAACATTGTTGGAACCACTATTCCTTCAAACATACCCATTTTTGCTTTCCATGATAATGTTTTCGCCTTCCACACATTCGTCATCGCTCCCAGAACCTTCGCTCCCTCCCTCACCCTGTGACTCACTTCCGCTTCCATGGTTCCATCCGCTACCAAATCCACTCCCAGATATCTAAAACACTTCACTTCCTCCAGTTTTTCTCCATTCAAACTTACCTCCCAACTGATTTGTCCATCAACCGTAGTGAACCTAATAACCTCTCACATTTACTCTCAACCTTCTCCTTTCACACACTTTTCCAACTCAGTCACCAACCTCTGCAGTTTTTCACTTGAATCAGCCACCAGTGGTGTAACACCATGACTCCACCTGCCAGCCACCAGTGGTGTAACACCATGACTCCACCTGCCAGCCACCAGTGGTGTAACACCACGACTCCACCTGCCAGCCACCAGTGGTGTAACACCATGACTCCACCAGCCAGCCACCAGTGGTGTAACACCACGACTCCACCTGCCAGCCACCAGTGGTGTAACACCACGACTCCACCTGCCAGCCACCTGTGGTGTATTACCACGACTCCACCTGCCAGCCACCAGTGGTGTAACACCATGACTCCACCTGCCAGCCACCAGTGGTGTATTACCACGACTCCACCTGCCAGCCACCAGTGGTGTAACACCATGACTCCACCTGCCAGCCACCAGTGGTGTAACACCATGACTCCACCTGCCAGCCACCAGTGGTGTAACACCACGACTCCACCTGCCAGCCACCAGTGGTGTAACACCATGACTCCACCTGCCAGCCACCAGTGGTGTAACACCACGACTCCACCTGCCAGCCACCAGTGGTGTAACACCATGACTCCACCTGCCAGCCACCAGTGGTGTAACACCATGACTCCACCTGCCAGCCACCAGTGGTGTAACACCATGACTCCACCTGCCAGCCACCAGTGGTGTAACACCATGACTCCACCTGCCAGCCACCAGTGGTGTAACACCAAGACTCCACCTGCCAGCCACCAGTGGTGTAACACCATGACTCCACCTGCCAGCCACCAGTGGTGTAACACCATGACTCCACCTGCCAGCCACCAGTGGTGTAACACCATGACTCCACCTGCCAGCCACCAGTGGTGTAACACCATGACTCCACCTGCCAGCCACCAGTGGTGTAACACCATGACTCCACCTGCCACCAACCAGTGGTGTAACACCATGACTCCACCCGCCAGCCACCAGTGGTGTAACACCATGACTCCACCTGCCAGCCACCAGTGGTGTAACACCACGACTCCACCTGCCAGCCACCAGTGGTGTAACACCACGACTCCACCTGCCAGCCACCAGTGGTGTAACACCACGACTCCACCTGCCAGCCACCAGTGGTGTAACACCATGACTCCACCTGCCAGCCACCAGTGGTGTAACACCACGACTCCACCTGCCAGCCACCAGTGGTGTAACACCATGACTCCACCTGCCAGCCACCAGTGGTGTAACACCATGACTCCACCTGCCAGCCACCAGTGGTGTAACACCACGACTCCACCTGCCAGCCACCAGTGGTGTAACACCATGACTCCACCTGCCAGCCACCAGTGGTGTAACACCATGACTCCACCTGCCAGCCACCAGTGGTGTAACACCACGACTCCACCTGCCAGCCACCAGTGGTGTAACACCACGACTCCACCTGCCAGCCACCAGTGGTGTAACACCACGACTCCACCTGCCAGCCACCAGTGGTGTAACACCACGACTCCACCTGCCAGCCACCAGTGGTGTAACACCATGACTCCACCTTGTCGAGTGGAAAGTCACCTTTGTCAAGGATACATCACCGGGTGTCCAGTGTCGTCAGGGAAATAACATCTCACTCCAAAGGAGTCTACATTTCCCTGCAACTTGAAATAGCGCAGCCTCGGGCTACAGGAGTCTTTAGATGGGCAACACCGGGAGTTCTACAGGAATAAGTTCTGGCGTTGCTGTAAATAAATGTGACCCCCAGTCTCTCATGTATTACCTCACAAGCCACTCACTCACTCATCCAATCATCAGCAAGTCTAGTGAGATAACCATCAACCAATCATCTACCGGTAGTTCGTCAATTACGAGATTATCACAAATTACGAGCTAGTAAGTCGATAATCAACAGTTTCATTACTTAATAAATAAGTTATCTAAGAAAGTTATTATGACGGTATTTGTCGATCATTTATAATGTCATTTATGAGTTCAATGGGTAATTATCAGCCAGTCATCAATCACTTAATCACCTGCCATTCATCCCGTCACTAGGCGGTCATCAATCAGGCATCCAGTCAAACTCCAATCAGCGAGCAGCAATCTGTCGTCCGACCAATCATCAGCAAACCAGCCACACGTCGCCGGGATAACCAATCACCAACGCGTGTGCTGAAATTTCCCCCAATCAGTGTGGCGACAGCGTTACGCTCGCCCCGATAATTTCGTTCTGGGTAACAAGCGTCCACTAACCTTTATTTTACTATTCATACTGAACGATTACCCTATCGTTCACGTGGGGAAAAATATATCCACACGAAATGATCCAGAGTGAAACGAAGTAAGAAAATAGTTCGATTTGTGGCAACTAGGCACCACTCTGTCCACCGGGGCCTTGCGCTTTCCTGGTTGGTGTACTCTCAGCCAATCAGAGCGAGGTGAGGGTTGGCTGCTGTCCAACCTGGTCCCTCAAGGCCGTTACGACGCCTAGTAACAACACACATACACACACAGACACACACACACACCTTCCATATTGAATACGTGAGATTAAAATCATATATCCAATGAGCCAGACATATTTTTGGTACAGTTTTAATATATTCCAAGTTATCACTTACTCTTACAAGATACTATATCTAATTATCTAACCAGCCAATATGGCCGGTGTCTGAAAACGTAACGTAAATAGAAATTAAGATTTACATCCACCAGAACACAGCAGATACTCCCAGGGCGAACACATACACAAGAGAGCGTGGAAGGTTTGAACACATTATTTGGTCAGCTGGAGCATTCATGAATTTGGTAAGGTTGTCTTGCTTGACGTCCCGTGTTATGTGTGGCTCCATGTTTCACACTGATGCAGGACACCACACAACGTAGGAGTGAACGTAAGGCCGCCATCAAACGACGATACGAACATGAGTGGAAAGAGGACTTTCACTCATCTCATTCAGACGGACGGACTAGCCATTATCATAAAGATTGGGGCCAGTCTGGATGATTTCTAGGCATTATTCTTACATCTGTACTATTTACTTAATCTTACCTAACCACGTAACCAATCGTTATCTACATTCAATCACCTAACCTAACCTAACCATCTATTCTAACGCAACTTATACTTAACCAACCTAACCTAACCTAACCACGTAACCAATCGTTACCTACATTCATGACCTAACCTAACCTTACCACCTATTCTAACGTAACTTATACTTTACCAACCTAACCTAACTTAACCACGTAACCAATAGTTACCTACATTCAATCACCGAACCTAACCATCTATTCTCACGTAACTTGTACTTAACCAACCTAACCTAACCATCCATCGTACCGCAATACTTACCTAACTCGACCTAACCACTTAACCTAACCAAACATCACTAATACTGTCGTGTTTACAAGATGCTATAGTAGCAATAATCTTAAATCATTTCAAACAATATGTCAGTGTAAACAATCACACAACATTGTATTCCCAAAGAATCCATCACTTCCAGTGTAAAACTGAACTTGTTCTTTGAATGTGTTTCATACGAGCTGTGTCCAGGTGTGAGCCATATGGAAAAAAGAAAAGAACATGGTCAGGGAAGATGACATTACAGACAGCACAGAAATCCTGACGTCAGCATACAGTATGTATGGCGTACACCGCAGGATATTTCCCTCTGCAGAAGAGTTCATCTTCTGGTCAGTGTGCCACCACGTCCTCCTCGCCTGATACATGCCACCACGTCCTCCTCGCCTGATACATGCCACCACGTCCTCCTCGCCTGATACATGCCACCACGTCCTCCTCGCCTGATACATGCCACCATGTCCTCCTCGCCTGATACATGCCACCACGTCCTCCTCGCCTGATACATGCCACCATGTCCTCCTCGCCTGATACATGCCACCACGTCCTCCTCGCCTGATACATGCCACCATGTCCTCCTCGCCTGATACATGCCACCACGTCCTCCTCGCCTGATACATGCCACCACGTCCTCCTCGCCTGATACATGCCACCACGTCCTCCTCGCCTGATACATGCCACCATGTCCTCCTCGCCTGATACATGCCATACACTCACTTGTGTTCTTCAGTTGTCTCAGTTTTGCCCAGCCGTACTGACGTCAGTTGCGTCTTGTGCGTATAACGTAAGCTGTCATACCCTGTGTTCAGCCGTAGTGACGTCAGCTGCGTCTTGTGCGTATAACGTAAGCTGTCATACCCTGTGTTCAGCCGTAGTGACGTTAGCTGCGCCTGGTACGCATCACGTAAGCCGTGTTCAGCGCATCTCGCTGTAATATTGGCGATTTTCCTCTGTCCAACCTTCCTACCTGGTGTGACCTGCGTGGGCTGGACGACCCCCCCCAGACACACCTGCACACCCTGACGCACTTCACGTAATGCAGTCAAGACGATCTACACCCAGAGAAGGAATGGTGTCTGTGTATCCGTCGTACACAGATGAACGTTGCCACAGTGGCTGCACGACACAGGCATTATATGTATGTGGTCAGTTCCACCACAATGTGAGGTGTACTGGCCCGACGCGTGGCTGCGTCTCACACAGTGATTCGTGTGGCCTCGCGCCTCAAAAATACACGACCAGTTGTGGGTTACTGCAGCCAGTCGCTGCATCCCAATCATTCTCGACATTACCATATATTGTCTTGGATATATTTTTTTCTCATCACACTATCTTGTCCAATCCTCGTAGGTAGATGGTAGTAATACACCCCCAGCTTCACCTCCTCCTGTACATATTATAACCTCCTCACACACACACCTCCACCAGCTCGGAGATGCAATACTTTGTCATGTCCAACGCGCAATCAAGATACTAGCTTTTAGCACAAGTAGAAATAAAAATCAAAAACGCTTTTCACCCAAAATACATACGGCCATATGTGTATACATACACATGCATACACAGACACATACATATGTACATATACATGTATATATACTTCCTGCCTTCATCCATTTCCGTCGCTACCCGGCCACACAACTTCATAGATAAATATATGAAAAAAAATCCCGTATGAGAGTGATGAATTTTGAAACGATCAATGTGATTCGTGTTGTCTCGGATGGGTTAGTAAACGTGAATGTGAGACAAATTTCCTGATAATTATGGTCACCCATGTTATAGTTATATCTGTCGATATATGTAATCAAACATCATCATGACAGGAAATGTCAACAGAAATTCATATATTACAACACCATGATGAAGGTTATGTATGTGTATTGCCATTCTGTATGTGAATCACCAGTGCTGAACGTGTATCACCAGTTCTCAACGTGTATCACCAGTGCTGTACGTGTATCACCAGTGCTGTACGTGTATCACAAGTGCTGTACGTGTATCACCAGTGCTGTACGTGTATCACCAGTTCTGTACGTGTATCACCAGTGCTGTACGTGTATCACCAGTGCTGTACGTGTATCACCAGTGCTGTACGTGTATCACCAGTGCTGTACGTGTATCACCAGTTCTGTGCGTGTATCACCAGTTCTGTACGTGTATCACCAATTCTGTGCGTGTATCACCAGTTCTGTACGTGTATCACCAGTGCTGTACGTATATCACCAGTGCTGTACGTGTATCACCAGTTCTGTACACCAGTTTTGTACGTGTATCACCAGTGCTGTACGTGTATCACCAGTTCTGTACACCAGTTTTGTACGTGTATACCAGTTCTGTACGTGTATCACCAGTTCTGTACACCAGTTTTGTACGTGTATCACCAGTGCTGTACGTGTATCACCAGTGCTGTACGTGCATCACCAGTGCTGTACGTGTATCACCAGTGCTGTACGTGCATCACCAGTGCTGTACGTGTATCACCAGTGCTGTACGTGCATCACCAGTGCTGTACGTGTATCACCAGTGCTGTACGTGCATCACCAGTGCTGTACGTGTATCACCGGTGCTGTACGTGCATCACCAGTGCTGTACGTGTATCACCAGTGCTGTACGTGCATCACCAGTGCTGTACGTGTATCACCAGTGCTGTACGTGCATCACCAGTGCTGTACGTGTATCACCGGTGCTGTACGTGTATCACCAGTGCTGTATGTGTATCACCAATTCTGTACGTGTTATCACCAGAGCTGTACATGTATCACCAGTGCTGTATGTATGCAGGTAAATATTTGAGTTATGATATAAAGTTGGCTTCCATACCATTCTAACTCAGTATCATTCATACTGTCTTAGTTCCTCTTCACAAATACACGATACACTGATCACGACAGTGTCGTCATCCACTGTACTCCACTTCCATCCAGAATAAACTTAATCATTATAATCAATCAGTAAAAAAACAACTGCAAATTGATTTACAACGAAAGAATGACAGACCACATGTAAAGTTCTTTACATAACCATCACCCACACGATCCCGTAGGGTGAATACAAGGTCGTGTAACTCAGTGGTATTCATAACCCATCATGTATACACCCGGCCAGCTCACATGACCAACCTCTGCCCTCACCACCGGTGTGGGAGACTCCCACTCCTGCACGGGCAGCCACAGAGACGGCAGTGGCCGGGAGGGTGATGGACAAAGAAGGACAGGGAGAGGAGAAGTGAGAAGGAAGAGGGAAAGATAATGCGTGGAGAGGGGGCAGAAACACGGAGAAAGAAAGGAAGGAAGGAGGGAGATGAGAGAGAGAGAGAGAGAGAGAGAGAGAGAGAGAGAGAGAGAGAGAGAGAGAGAGAGAGAGAGAGAGAGAGAGAAGGGAAGGAAGGAGGGAGGGAGGGAAGACAAGGGACACCCCAGCGCCGCTTGTGTAGCAGTAAATCATGAAGGCGACCGGTGATAGTACGTGGCACGGGTGTGTGGGACGCACCGGGATAATGTGGTAGGGATCCTTCCTCCCCAAGGAGGGTAAACACCGCCTACATGACCCACCGCCAGAGTTCACCAACTCCGAGGACGGGAGGACCCCGACTCGTCTTACCCCACGACACGTCCGGCGAGGCTAAACCTGCGTCCATACCTCGGGTTATGACCAGTCTGACACTCGTCTCTGTAAGGCAACATCTATACCCGAGCAATCCCATGCCGTCTACCAGTAGAAAGAAGATAAGAGAAATGGGTCATTATATCAGACAGAGATAGTCTGTTTCACTAGTCAGTTCCCAATTGTGAACCATTTTGTTCTTAACATAGCCTGACCCTCACACTGGTTGATGCCTCCTTGTGTGTGTGTGTGTGTGTGTGTGTGTGGGGGGCTGGGGGTGTTCGTTCACAAGTTACCCCCTTCACAAGTGACGTACAAAACCTAACCCCATACCTCCCTGGCCTCTGTAGATTATCTATCTATCTACTCTGTCTACATATATGTATATAGTCTTTCTCGTGAGACCCCAGTGGTCACCAGTAGAGGCTGGTAAACATGTCTGTAATGTTGTCTTGCCATGTATTACCCTCCCCGACATTCCTCTGTCTGTTCCAGCACATTTATAAGTCTCTGGTTCTTAATGCGCGTTTTCTTCATTATTATTCATTTATTCTATAAGGTCATCAGAATAAAAAAAAATACCGAGGTAAATAATCAAGCTTACATTTACATTTTTTATAAGTCTAAGGATCCGGTCATGGACGAAAGTCCTATTGGAGGCCAAACCTTGATTGCAACAAAATGGCATGAAAAGAAAGAAAAGAAAAGAAAAAAAACCGGAAAATTGTATAACAGTTCTGAAGGAAGTGAAATCTCTGCTTGCCTGCTGGAAGTGGAGCAGATGGCAGGTGGTAGGGAAGACAACAGAAGCACCAGGTCCAAACTTTAGCGGTGTGAGAAAGGAAACAGATACCACAATGGCCCACTCATGAGTGGCCACAGGCCGCACACTCAACATGTAAGGAAGTAACATGTTGAGTATCATGTGGCCTAACTAATGATATGGGGCATAAAGCCAACCTCTTCTAAATACATATTCATTCATTTATTTATTCATTATACTTAACCGCCGTCTCCCGCGTTAGCGAGGTAGCGCAAGGAAACAGACGAAAGAATGGCCCAACCCACCCATATTCACATGTATATACATAAATGCCCTCACACGCACATATACATACATATACATATCAACCTATACGTACATATACATACAAAGACATATACATATATACACATGTACATATCCATACTTGCCTTCATCCATTCTCGTCGCCACCCCGCCACACACGAGATAGCATCCATCCACCCACCCACCCACCCAGCCAGCGCTAGGAAAAGACAACAAAGGCCACATTCGTGGCAGTTATGTATAATGCAACGAAACCACAGCTCCCTTTCCACTTCCAGGCCCCAGACGCTTCACATGCCCTGGTTCAATCCACTGACAGCACGTCGACCCCGGTATACCATATCGTTCCAATTTACTCTATTTCTTGCACGCCTTTCACCCACCTGCATGTTCAGGCCCCGAACCCTCAACATCTCTTTCACTCCATCTTTCCACCTCCAATTTGGTCTTCCGCTTCTTCCTTCCACCTCTGACACATATATCCTCTTTGTCAATCTTTCCTTACTCATTCTCTCCAGGTGACCAAACCATTTCAATACTTCAATACACCCTCTTCTGCTCTCTCAACCACACTTTTTTTTTTACCACACATCTCTCTTACCCTTACATTACTTAATCAAACCACCTCACACCACATATTGTCCTCAAGCTTTTCATTTCCAACACATCCACCCTCCTCCACACAATCTTGTCTATAGCCCAAGCATCGCAACCATACAACTTTGTTGGAACCACTATTCCTTCAAACATACCGTTTTTGCTTTCCGAGGTACAGTCCTTGCCTTCCACACATTCTTCAACGCTCCCGAACCTTCGCCCCCTCCCCCATCCTGTGACTCACTTCCGCTTCCATGGTTCCATCCGCTACCAGATCCACTCCCAGATATCTAAAACACTTCATTTCCTCCAGTTTTTCTCCATTCAGACTTACCTCCCAATTAACTTGTCCCTCAACCCTACTGAACCTAATAACCTGATTCTTATTCACATTTACTCTCAGCTTTCTTCTTTCACACACTTTACCAAACTCAGTCACCAACTTCTGCATATTCTCACCCAAATCAGCCACCAGCGCTATATCATCAACGAACAACAACTGACTCACTTGCCAAGCCCTCTCACCCACAACAGACTGCATACTTGCCCCTCTCTCCAAAACTCTTGCATTCACCTCCCTAACAACCCCATCCATAAACAAATTAAACAACCATGGAGACATCACGCACCCCTGCCGCAAACCGACATTCACTGAGAACCAATCACTTTCCTCTCTTCCTACTCGTACACAGGCCTTACATCCTTAGTAAAAACTTTTCACTGCCTCTATCAACTTACCTCCCACACCATATACTTTTAAAACCTTCCACAAAGCATCTCTATCCGCCCTATAATATGCCTTCTCCAGATCCATAAATGCTACATACAAATCCATTTGCTTTTCTAAGTATTTCTCACATACATCCTTCAAAGCAAACACCTGATCCACATATCCTCTACCACTTCTGAAACCACACTGCTCTTCCCCAATCTGATGCTCTGTACATGCCTTCACCCTCTCAATCAATACCCTCCCATGTAATTTCCCAGGAATACTCAACAAACTTATGCCTTTGTAATTTGAACATTCACCTTTATCCCCTTTGCCTTTGTACAATGGCACTATGCAGGCATTCCGCCAATCCTCAGGCACTTCACCATGATCCATACATACATTAAATATCCTTACCAACTAATCAACAACACAGTCGCCCCTTTTTTATAAATTCCACTGCAATACCATCCAAACCCGCCTCCTTGCCGGCTTTCATCTTCCGCAAAGATTTTACTACCTTTTCTCTGTTTACCAAACCATTCTCCCTGTCCCTCTCACTTCGCACACCACCCCAACCAAACCACCCTATATCTGCCACTCTCTCATCAAACACATTCAACAAACCTTCAAAATATTCACTCCATCTCCTTCTCACTTCATCACTACTTGTTAATATTTCCCCATTTGCCCCCCTTCACCGATTTTTCCATCTGTTCTCTTGTCTCAGGCAGTTTATTTACCTCCTTCCAAAACATCTTTTTATTCTCCCTAATATCTAATGATACTCTCTCACTCCAACTTTCATTTGCCATCTTTTTCACCTCTTGCACCTTTCTCTTAACCTCCTGCCGCTTTCTTTTATACGTCTCCCAGACATTTGCACTACTTCCCTGCAAAAAATCGTCCAAACGCCTCTCTCTTCTCTTTCACTAACAATCTTACTTCCTCATCCAACCATTCACTACCCTTTCTAATCTACCCGCCTCCCACCTTTCTCATATCTCATGCATCTTTTGCTTCAAAATATTCACTCCATCTCCTTCTCACTTCATCATTACTTTTTATCACCTCATTAGCCCCCTTCACCGATTTTCCCATTTGTTCTCTTGTCTTACGCACTATATTTACCTCCTTCCAAAACATCTTTTCATTCTCCTTAGAATTTAATGGTATTCCCTCACCCCAACTCTCATTTGCCCTCTTTCTCATACCACATGCGTCTTTTTTGCAAGCCATCACTGCTTCCCTACATACATCCCATTCCTCCCCCACTCCCCTTACGTCTCTTGTTCTCACCTTTTGCCATTCTGCACTCAATCTCTCCTGGTAATTCATCACTCAAGTCTCCTTTCTAAGTTCATTTACTATCACCACTCTCTTCTCCCCAACATTCTCTCTTCTTACTGAAAACCTCTACAAATCTTCGTCTTCGCCTCCACAAGATAATGATCAGACATCCCTCCAGTTGCACCTTTTACACGCCTATCAATTCACACGCAATCCAATAACGCCCTCTGGCCACCTCTTCTGCTCACATACATATACTTATGTATATCTCTCTTTTTAAACCAAGTATTCCCAATCACCAGTCCTTTTTCAGCACACATATCCACAAGCTCTTCACCATTTCCATTTACAACACTGAACACCCCATGTACACCAATTATACCCTCAACTGCCACATTACTCACACTTGCATTCAAGTCACCCATCACTATAACCCGGTCTCGTGCATCAAAGCTGCTAATACACTCACTCAGCTGCTCCCAAAAATACTTGCCTCTCATAATCTTTCTTCTCATGACCAGGTGCAGAGGCACCAATAATCACCCATCTCTCTCCATCCACTTTCAGTTTAACCCATATCAAAATAAAGTTTACTTTCTTACACTCTATCACATACTCCCAACACTCCTGTTTCAGGAGTAATGCTACTCCTTCCTTTGCTCTTGTCCTCTCACCAACCCCTGACTTTACTCCCAAAACACTCCCAAACCACTCTTCCCCTTTACCCTTGAGCTTCGTTTCACTCAGAGCCAAAACATCCAGGTTCCTTTCCTCAAACATACTACCAATCTCTACTTTTTTCTCATCTTGGCTGCATCCACACATTTAAGACACCCCAATCTGAGCCTTCGAGGAGGATGAGCACTCCCCGCATGACTCCTTCTGTTTCCCCTTTTAGAAAGTATATATATATATATATATATATATATATATATATATATATATATATATATATATATATATATATATATATATAGTATGGCTTAACTACAAAGGAACAGTCATCCAGAGATCAACCTGATTTCAGACTCGTATAACTTGACCGATGAATCTGGAGTAAGCAGGAGCAGCAGTGCATCATCTATGTCTAATGGGAGGTTTTCTCTACGACAAGAGCACCCGTTTTCTACACATGAATTCCGGTCGTTTAGTAAACTTTGAACCACTAACATTATATACGTATCCGCCAACCCACGAACGGCTCTCAGGTAAATGGAATAAAAGAAAAAAAACATGAAGAACCGATTCCTGAATGCGGATTTCGACTCGTATCTTCCCACATGTCGCTCGTTCGCCTCAGTCCAGGGTCCAAACAGCACAATGCAACCCTGCATACATGTGCTGAACCTGCCCGAGGTATGTCAGGGAGGGTTATCTATGGCAAGACCCCAACCCACATTACTAGCAGGGTCACCAGCTACTGGGGACCAGGTCTCACGAGAGATATAAACAGATGAGATAGATAGATAGATAGATAGATAATCTACAGAGGCCAGGGAGGTATGGGGTTAAGTTTTGTACGTCACTTGTGGAGGGGGTAACTTTTGAACGAACAACAACCCCCTCCCCGCACACACACACACACACACACACACACACACACACACAAGGAAGCATCAACCAGTGTGAGGGTCAGGCTATGCTAAGAACAAAATGGTTCACAATTGGGAAGTGACCAATGAAACTGAGAATCTCTCACTGTCTGATATAATGACCCATTTCTGTTCTCTACTTTCTACTGGTAGACGGCATGGGAATGCTTGGGTAGATGTTGCCTTAAAGAGACAAGTCAACATGTTGGGTATGACCCATACTTTCCACTCTCTCCTGCAAACCCCACATACATGGCAAGGTCTGCTTCCCCCAAAAAGCTAGTGGTGCTGTGTTGGTGTCATTATCATTTATCAGTTATCAGTTATCTACACAGGTCTGCCTCGCTCCAGTATGGAGCCCTGCCCCCATATTTACGACGGCTCTTCCTGGACCTCTCCATTACCTCGTAATGAAGCAAAACAAAAGCCTGTCGTATGATGATCCATTCCTCAGCAGTGGATCTCCCGTCCGTCGTGATGTGGGTACTTGTCTCTGTGTCATCCTGGTGATAATCTGGCCACTATACCCTCGTATGGTGTCGCCCTGTGCCCCTGCCACTGAGGCCTGGACCAGACACTTGTGTTTGCCTGTTGCTTCCCACAGTGTGTGTGTGTGTGTGGTGACCAGCCACACTAAGACGGGCCGTAATGGTAACAATACAGTTTTCATCCTTCATTCATCGTCTCCTCTTCCTCTAACCTCTCCACCTTGAAGTTAGGTCTACAGTAAACACCTGTGGAACTCTGATTTTCTTCTTTATTCCTTTTCTTGCCTTATTTTCCCTCCAGCTGAGATGGTCACGATATAAGTAGGATTTTGTTGTGTCATGTCAGTCACGATAAAAATGTTACTCGCACTACGGCGAGTAGATGAAGGTATCCACACATCAACACACCACTGCTTCCCGTCCAGGATGATTGTGGCAGGGGACGTGATCACAATATACTGGGAGTAAGAACAGGAAAGTAAACACATGATTCAAGGATCAATATCTATGAACTCTATATACAACGAAGGAGGAGTAAATAATATCAGTCGTAGCGTTAATGCGAAGTCTTCGTTAATAATATCAGTCGTAGCGTTGATGCGAAGTCTTCGTTAATAATATCAGTCGTAGCGTTGATGCGAAGTCTTCGTTAATAATATCAGTCATAGCGTTAATGCGAAGTCTTCGTTAATAATATCAGTCGTAGCGTTGATGCGAGGTCTTCGTTAATAATATCAGTCGTAGCGTCAATGCGAAGTCTTCGTTAATAATATCAAATCGTAGCGTCAATGCGAAGTCTTCGTTAATAATATCAGTCGTAGCGTCAATGCGAAGTCTTCGTTAATAATATCAAATCGTAGCGTCAATGCGAAGTCTTCGTTAATAATATCAGTCGTAGCGTTAATGCGAAGTCTTCGTTAATAATATCAGTCATAGCGTCAATGCGAAGTCTTCGTTAACAATATCAGTCGTAGCGTCAATGCGAAGTCTTCGTTAATAATATCAGTCATAGCGTTAATGTGAAGTCTTCGTTAATAATATCAGTCATAGCGTTGATGCGAAGTCTTCGTTAATAATATCAGTCGTAGCGTTAATGCGAAGTCTTCGTTAATAATATCAAATCGTAGCGTCAATGCGAAGTCTTCGTTAATAATATCAGTCGTAGCGTTAATGTGAAGTCTTCATTAATAATATTAGTCGTAGCGTTAATGTGAAGTCTTCGTTAATAATATCAGTCGTAGCGTTAATGTGAAGTCTTCGTTAATAATATCAAATCGTAGCGTTAATGTGAAGTCTTCGTTAATGATATCAGTCGTAGCGTTAATGTGAAGTCTTCGTTAATAATATCAAATCGTAGCGTTAATGTGAAGTCTTCGTTAATAATATCAAATCGTAGCGTTAATGTGAAGTCTTCGTTAATAATATCAAATCGTAGCGTTAATGTGAAGTCTTCGTCAATAATATCAAATCGTAGCGTTAATGTGAAGTCTTCGTTAATAATATCAAATCGTGGCGTTAATGTGAAGTCTTCGTTAATAATATCAAATCGTAGCGTTAATGTGAAGTCTTCGTTAATAATATCAAATCGTAGCGTTAATGTGAAGTCTTCGTTAATAATATCAAATCGTAGCGTTAATGTGAAGTCTTCGTTAATAATATCAAATCGTAGCGTTAATGTGGTCTTCGTTAATAATATCAAATCGTAGCGTTAATGTGAAGTCTTCGTTAATAATATCAAATCGTAGCGTTAATGCGAAGTCTTCGTTAATAATATCAAATCGTAGCGTTAATGGGAAGTCTTCGTTAATAATATCAAATCGTAGCGTTAATGTGAAGTCTTCGTTAATAATATCAAATCGTAGCGTTAATGTGAAGTCTTCGTTAATAATATCAAATCGTAGCGTTAATGCGAAGTCTTCGTTAATAATATCAAATCGTAGCGTTAATGGGAAGTCTTCGTTAATACTATCAGTCGTAGCATTAATGCGAAGTCTTTCGTTAAGTCTAGTCTTCAACATATCTCTGACACCGCTTATAATTAGCGTTAATGGTGAGTCATTATGTATGATAACAATGCCAACGAATAGAATAATCCATTATTCCAGGCAAAACGTTTGCTGGTGACTTGGAATCCATCACTGTACGAGTGAAACCTAATCCCTCTACTCTTCAAATTGTGATCACCAAAGCCTCTCCATTAATTGTAAATACCTGCATTAGATCTTCACCTTCTCTCAAGTAGATAAGTTCACGTTGTCTGACCGACTCTGACGCACACACCCGACCTCCTGTACACCTTGTGTTGCTGCACACACCAGGGAACACATCGGCAACGCTATGTGTACCACTCTATACATCTATACACATCCTTCACACTATGTACACTACCAGGGCTATGCACACCACTTTAGTCGCTACACACGAGCGCACCAATTTAAGCCCAGGCGTTTAAGTCAACAGACAGTTCAGTATACACAATACACATGAACAAGCGGCCAGTCATTCCTCCAGCGGCCAGTATATACTGCATCATACCTCGCCTCCCACGACAACACAAGCAAAACAAAAATGAATAAAGAGTGTAAAGAAGAAGCCGGAAGAGACCATTGTTTGTGTGCGAGGCCGACCATCCACGGGTCACGAGCCAGACACACAGGGAACAATGGGTCCCAGTCTTACTCCCTTAACACACACACACACACACACACACACACACACACACACTACTTAAGAAAACGGAATTTGAATAATAAATGAATGTGGTAATATATATATATATATATATATATATATATATATATATATATATATATATATATATATATATATATATATATATTCCTATGAGTCCACGGGGAAAATGAAATACGAGAAGTTCCCAAGTGCACTTTCGTGTAATAATCACATCATCAGGGGAGACACAAGAGAGAAATATAAGTCAGTTGATATACATCGAAGAGACGAAGCTAGGACGCCATTTGGCAAACATGCGATTGTCCATATTGCTCGCCTTCATCCATTCCCGGCGCCACCCCACCCCACAGAAACAGAATCGCTTTCCCCCTGCGTCAGCGAGGTAGCGTCAGGGAAAAGACGAAAAAAGGCCACATTCAGCCTCTAGCTGTCATGTATAATGCACTGAAACCACAGTTCCCTATCCAAATCCAGGCCCCACAGACCTTTCCATGTTTACCCCAGACGTTTCGCATGCCCTGGTTCAGTTCGTTGACAGCACGTCGACCCCGGTATACCACATCGTTTTACTTCAATATTCCGGGCGCGCCTTTCACCCTCCTGTATATTCAGACCCCGATGGATCAAAATCCTTTCCACTCCAAACTTCCACCTCAAATTTGGTCTCCCGCTTCTCCTTGTTCCCTCTACCTCTGACACATTCTCTTTGTCAATCTTTCCCCACTCATTCTCTCCATGTGACCAAACCATTTTAACACACCCTCTTCTGCTCTCTCAGCCACACTCTTTTTATTACAACACATCTCTCTTGCCCTTTCATTACTTACTCGATCAAAACACCTCGCACCACATATTGTCCTCAAATATTCCATTTTCAACACAGCCACTCTCCTCCGTACAACCTTATCTATAGCCCATGCCTCGCAACCATATAACATTGTTGGAACCACTATTCCATTTTTGCTCTCCGAGATAACGTTCTCTCCTTCCACGCATTCTTCATCGCTCCCAGAACTTCGCCCTCTCCCCTCACTTAATGACTCACTTCCGCTTCCATGGTTCCATCCGCTGCTAAATCCACTCCCAGATATCTAAAACACTTCACTTTCTCCAGTTTTTCTCCATTCAAACTTACCTCCCAGTTAACTTGCCCCTTTACCCTGCTGAACCTAATAACCTTGCTCTTATTCACATTTACTCTCATTTTTCTCCTTTTCTTTCACACACTTTACCAAACTTAGTCACCAACATCTGCAGTTTCTCACTCGAATCAGCTACCAGTGCTGTATTGTCAGCAAATAAATGACTCATTTCCCAAGCCCTCTCATCCCAAAAACCCTTGCATTTACCTCCTCAACCAATCCATCCATAAACAAATCAAATAACCATGGGGACATCACACAGCCCTGCCGCACACCGACCTTCACTTGAGCCAATCTCTCTCCTCTCTTCCTACTCGTGCACTTGCCTTACACCGATGATAACAACTTCTCACTGCTTCTTGCAGCTTACCTCCCACAACATATCCTCTTAAGACCTTCCACAAAACATCTCTATCAACCTTATCATATGCTTTCTACAGATCCATAAATGTCACATACAAACCCATTGGATTTTCTAAGTATTCCGTAAATATATTCTTCATAGCAAACACATGATTCATGCATCTACCACTTCTAAAACCACACTGCTCCTCCCCAGTCTGATGCTCTGTACATGCCTTCATCCTGTCATTCAATACCCTTCCATACAATTTTCCAGGAATACTCAACAAACTTATGCTTCTGAAATTTGAACACTCACCTTTATCCCCTTTGCCTCTGTGCAATAACACTATACATGCATTCCGCCAATCCTCACGCACTTCACCATGAGTCATATATACATTAAATAACCTTACCAACCAGTCAACAATGCAGCCACCACTTTTTTTAATAAATTACACTGCAATACCATCCAAACCCGCTGCCTTGCCGGCTTACATCTTCCGCAGAGCTTTTACTACCTCTTCTCTGTTTTACCAAACCATTTCCCTAACCCTCTCACTTTGCACACCACCTCGACCAAAACACCCTAATCTGCCACTCTATCATCAAACACATTCAACAAACTCTCAAAATACCCACTCCAACTCCTTCTCACATCACCACTACTGTTATCACCTCCCCATTAGCCCCCTTCACTGAAGTTCCCATTTGTTCGCTTGTCTTGCGTAACTTATTTCCCTCCTTCCAAAACAACTTTTTATTCTCCCTAATATCTAATGATACTCTCTCGCCCCAACTCTCATTTGACCTATTTTTTTACCTCTTGCACCTTTCTCTTGACCTCCTGCCTCTTTCTTTTATACATCTCCCAGTCATTTGCATTATTTCCTTGCAAACATCGTCCAAATGCCTCTCTCTTCTCTTTCACTAATAATCTTACTTATTCATCCCACCACTCAACTACCCTTTCTAAACTGCCCACCTCCAACGCTTTTCATGCCACAAGCATCTTTTGCGCAAGCCATCAATGCTTCCCTAAATTCATCCCATTCCTCCCCCACTCCCTTATCTCCTTTGTTCTCACCTTTTTCCATTCTGTACTCAGTCTCTCCTGGTACTTCCTCACACAAGTCTCCTTCCCAAGTTCACTTACTCTCACCACTCTTTTCACCCCAACATTCTCTCTTCTTTTCTGAAAATTTCTACAAATCTTCACCTTCGCCTCCACAAGATAATGATCGGACATCCCTCCATTTGCACCTCTCAGCATATTAACATCCAAAAGTCTCTCTTTCGCGCGCCTATCAATTAACACGTAATCCAATAACGCTCTCTGGCCATCTCTCCTACTTACATACGTATACTTATGTATATCTCTCTTTTTAAACCAGGTATTCCCAATCACCAGTCTGTTTCAGCACATAAATCTACAAGCTCTTCACCATTTCCATTTACAACACTGAACACCCCATGTAACACCAATTATTCCCTCAACTGCCACATTACTCACCTTTGCATTCAAATCACCAATCACTATAACCCGGTCTCGTGCATCAAAACTACTAACACACTCATTCAGCTGCTCCCAAAACACTTGCCTCTCATGATCTTTCTTCTCATGCCCAGGTGCATATGCACCAATAATTACCCCTCTCTCTCCATCTACTTTCAGTTTTACCCATATCAATCTAGAGTTTACTTTCTTACACTCTATCACATACTCCCACCACTCCTGTTTCAGTAGTGCTACTCCTTCCCTTGCTCTTGTCCTCTCACTAACCCCTGACTTTACTCCCAAGACATTCTCAAACCACTCTTCCCCTTTACCCTTGAGCTTTGTTTCACTCAGAGCCAAAACATCCAGGTTCCTCTCCTCAAACATACTACCTATCTCTCCTTTTTTCTCATCTTGGTTACATCCACACATTTAGACACCCCAATCTGAGCCTTCGAGGAAGATGAGCACTCCCCGCGTGACTCCGTCTGTTTCCCCTTTTAGAAAGTTAATATATATATATATATATATATATATATATATATATATAAATATATATATATATATATATATATATATATATTATATATATATTCTATTTATTTTGCTTTATCGCTGTCTCCCGCGTTTGCGAGGTAGCGCAAGGAAACAGATGAAAGAAATGGCCCAACCCACCCCCATACACATGTATATACATACACGTCCACACACGCAAATATACATACCCATACATCTCAATGTACACATATATATACACACACAGACACATACATATATACACATGCACACAATTCACACTGCCTTTATTCATTCCCATCGCCACCTCGCCACACATGGAATAACATCCCCCTCCCCTCACATGTGCGCGAGGTAGCGCTAGGAAAAGACAACAAAGGCCCCATTCGTTCACACTCAGTCTCTAGCTGTCAATATATATATATATATATATATATATATATATAATATATATATATATATATATATATATGTGTGTGTGTAAAAAATCGTCCAAATGCCTCTCTCTTCTCTTTCACTAATACTCTTACTTCTTCATCCCACCACTCACTACCCTTTCTAATCAACCCACCTCCCACTCTTCTCATGCCACAAGCATCTTTTGCGCAATCCATCACTGATTCCCTAAATACATCCCATTCCTCCCCCATTCCCCTTACTTCCATTGTTTCTCACCTTTTTCCATTCTGTACTCAGTCTCTCCTGGTACTTCCTCACACAAGTCTCCTTCCCAAGCTCACTTACTTTCACCACCCTCTTCATCCCAACATTCACTCTTCTTTTCTGAAAACACCATGCAAATCTTCACCTTAGCCTCCACAAGATAATGATCAGACATCCCTCAGTTGCACCTCTCAGCACATTAACATCCAAAAGTCTCTCTTTCGCGCGCCTGTCAATTAACACGTAATCCAATAACGCTCTCTGCCCATCTCTCCTACTTACATAAGTATACTTATGTATATCTCGCTTTTTAAACCAGGTATTCCCAATCATAAGTCCTTTTTCAGCACATAAATCTACAAGCTCTTCACCATTTCCATTTACAACACTGAACACCCCATGTATACCAATTATTCCCTCAACTGCCACATTACTCACCTTTGCATTCAAATCACCCATCACTATAACCCGGTCTCGTGCATCAAAACCACTAACACACTCATTCAGCTGCTCCAAAACACTTGCCTCTCATGATCTTTCTTCTCATGCCCAGGTGCATATGCACCAATAATCACCCATCTCTCTCCATCAACTTTCAGTTTTACCCATATTAATCGAGAATTTACTTTCTTACATTCTATCACATACTCCCACAACTCCTGTTTCAGGAGTACTGCTACTCCTTCCCTTGCTCTTGTCCTCTCACTAACCCCTGACTTTACTCTCAACTCATTCCCAAACCACTCTTCCCTTTACCCTTGAGCTTCGTTTCACTCAGAGCCAAAACATCCAGGTTCCTTTCCTCAAACATACTACCTATCTCTCCTTTTTTCACATCTTGGTTACATCCACACACATTTAGACACCCCAATCTGAGCCTTCGAGGAGGATGAGCACTCCCCGCGTGACTCCTTCTTCTGTTTCCCATTTTAGAAAGTTAAAAAAAAATACAAGGAGGGGAGGATTTCTGGCCCCCCGCTCCCGTCCCCTCTAGTCGCTTTCTACGACACGCGAGAAATGCGTGGGAAGTATTCTTTCACCCCTATCCCCAGGGATAATATATATATATATATATATATATATATATATATATATATATATATATATATATATATATATATATATATTCTTTCTTTCTTTCATACTATTCACCATTTCCCGCGTTAGCAAGGTAGGGTTAAGAACAGAGGACTGGGCCTCTGAGGGAATATCCTCACCTGGCCTCGTTCTCTGTTCCTTCTTTTGGAAAATCAAAAAAAAACGAGAGGGGAGGATTTCCAGCCCCCGCTCCCTCCCCTTTTAGTCGCCTTCTACGACACGCAGGGAATACGTGGGAAGTATTCTTTCTCCCCTATCCCCAGGGATATATATATATATGTATATATATATATATATATATATATATATATATATATATATATAAATATATATATATATATATATATATATATATATAGCATGAATTCAAATAATTTCATTAAGCTATTACCTCTTTACCACAATAAATTTTTCAAAATATAGCAAAACAAACATTTATAATTTATGATTAAACTACCATACATTGCCATGATTATGGGAACCACAACACCAGCGTTTTCTTATTTGCCATGTAACACTGCTTTCAAACTTGTAAAAAGGTTCATTCACCTCATTTCTGATACTTTTTGGAGTCTGCTCCATACACAGGAAACAAGTGTACAATCAATAACACACTTAGCCAATGATCACCATACCCTCTCTCTACCCTACATGTTTTATGGATGAAATTTACCATTGCTAGCAAATATGATATAATGCAAATATAAAAATAAATACTTCAACGGATTTCTCAGATGAGAAATATGTATATATATATATATAAATATGTATATATATATATATATATATATATATATATATATATATATATACACACACATACACATACATACGCACATATACACACACACACACATACATATATTATATATATATATATATATATATATATATACATATGAAAAATGTAAGAAACAATTTAGAAAACTGAAACTTCTAGCTTGAAATGAAATGAAAAAATGAATGTCACATGATGGTTCAACCTCTGGCTATGGAAAAAGGAAATGTATAATTTATTTACACAAACGCAATTGAGTGGGAGATGTATAAAAAGAAAGAGACAGGAGGTCAGGAGAAAGGTGCAAGAGGTGAAAAAAAGGGCAAATGAGAGTTGGGGTGAGAGAGTATCATTAAATTTTAGGGAGAATAAAAAGATGTTCTGGAAGGAGGTAAATAAAGTGCGTAAGACAAGGAACTTCAGTGAAGGGCGCAAATGGGAGGTGATAACAAGTAGTGGTGATGTGAGAAGGAGATGGAGTGAGTATTTTGAAGGTTTGTTGAATGTGCTTGATGATAGAGTGGCAGATATAGGGTGTTTTGGTCGAGGTGGTGTGCAAAGTGAGAGGGTTAGGGAAAATGATTTGGTAAACAGAGAAGAGGTAGTAAAAGCTTTGCGGAAGATGAAAGCCGGCAAGGCAGCGGGTTTTTGGATGGTATTGCAGTGGAATTTATTAAAAAAGGGGGTGACTGTATTGTTGACTGGTTGGTAAGGTTATTTAATGTATTTTATGACTCATGGTGAGGTGCCTGAGGATTGGCGGAATGCGTGCATAGTGCCATTGTACAAAGGCAAAGGGGATAAGAGTGAGTGCTCAAATTACAGAGGTATAAGTTTGTTGAGTATTCCTGGTAAATTATATGGAGGATATTGATTGAGAGGGTGAAGGCATGTACAGAGCATCAGATTGGGAAGAGCAGTGTGGTTTCAGAAGTGGTAGAGGATGTGTGGATCAGGTGTTTGCTTTGAAGAATGTATGTGAGAAATACTTAGAAAAACAAATGGATTTGTATGTAGCATTTATGGATCTGGAGAAGGCATATGATAGAGTTGATAGAGATGCTCTGTGGAAGGTATTAAGAATATATGGTGTGGGAGCAAGTTGTTAGAAGCAGTGAAAAGTTTTTTCGAGGATGTAAGGCATGTGTACGTGTAGGAAGAGAGGAAAGTGACTGGTTCTCATTGAATGTAGGTTTGCGGCAGGGTGTGTGATGTCTCCATGGTTGTTTAATTTGTTTATGGATGGGGTTGTTAGGGAGGTGAATGCAAGAGTTTTGGAAAGAGGGGCAAGTATGAAGTCTGTTGGGGATGAGAGAGCTTGGGAAGTGAGTCAGTTGTTGTTCGCTGATGATACAGCGCTGGTGGCTGATTCATGTGAGAAACTGCAGAAGCTGGTGACTGAGTTCGGTAAAGTGTGTGAAAGAAGAAAGTTAAGAGTAAATGTGAATAAGAGCAAGGTTATTAGGTACAGTAGGGTTGAGGGTCAAGTCAATTGGGAGGTGAGTTTGAATGGAGAAAAAATGGAGGAAGTGAAGTGTTTTTAGATATCTGGGAGTGGATCTGGCAGCGGATGGAACCATGGAAGCGGAAGTGGATCATAGGGTGGGGGAGGGGGCGAAAATCCTGGGAGCCTTGAAGAATGTGTGGAAGTCGAGAACATTATCTCGGAAAGCAAAAATGGGTATGTTTGAAGGAATAGTGGTTCCAACAATGTTGTATGGTTGCGAGGCGTGGGCTATGGGTAGAGTTGTGCGCAGGAGGATGGATGTGCTGGAAATGAGATGTTTGAGGACAATGTGTGGTGTGAGGTGGTTTGATCGAGTAAGTAACGTAAGGGTAAGAGAGATGTGTGGAAATAAAAAGAGCGTGGTTGAGAGAGCAGAAGAGGGTGTTTTGAAATGGTTTTGGGCACATGGAGAGAATGAGTGAGGAAAGATTGACAAGGAGGATATATGTGTCGGAGGTGAGGGAACGAGGAGAAGAGGGAGACAAATTGGAGGTGGAAAGATGGAGTGAAAAAGATTTTGTGTGATCGGGGCCTGAACATGCAGGAGGGTGAAAGGAGGGCAAGGAATAGAGTGAATTGGAGCGATGTGGTATACCGGGGTTGACGTGCTGTCAGTGGATTGAATCAAGGCATGTGAAGCGTCTGGGTAAACCATGGAAAGCTGTGTAGGTATGTATATTTGCGTGTGTGGACGTATGTATATACATGTGTATGGGGGTGGGTTGGACCATTTCTTTCGTCTGTTTCCTTGCGCTACCTCGCAAACGCGGGAGACAGCGACAAAGCAAAAAAAAAAAAAAATATATATATATATATATATGCAAGCGAGACAGCGCCAGAGACAGACGAAGGGAAAGGGCACATCCGCTCACATCCATTCTCTAGCTGTCATGTGTAATGCACCGAAACCACGCCTCCCTATCCACATCCAGGCCCCACAGACATTTCATGGTTTACCCAAAACGCTTCACAAAACCGTGGTTCAGTCCACTGACATCACGTCGAACACATTATAACATACCATCTCAATTCACTCTATCCCGTGCAAGCCTTTCACTTTCCTGTATGTTTAGGCCCCGATCGCTCAAAGTCTTTTTCACCCCTTTCCTCCATCTCCAATTTGGTCTCCCACTTCTCCTCGTTCCCTCCACCTCTGACACATATATCCTCCTTGTCAATCTTTCCTCACTCATTCTCTCCATGTGACCAAACCATTTCAACACATCCTCTTCTGCTCTCTCAACCACTTTCCTATATTTCCACACATCTCTCTTACCCTTTCATTACTTACCCGATCAACCACATCACACCACATATTGTCCTCAAACGTTTCATTTCCAGCAAATCCACCCTCCACCATGCAACCCTATCTATAGCCCACGCCTCGCAACCATATAACATTGTTGGAACCACTTTTCCATTTTTGCTCTCCGAGATAACGTTCTCTTCCTTCCACGCATTCTTCATCGCTCCCAGAACTTCGCCCTCTCCCCTCACTTAATGACTCACTTCCGCTTCCATGGTTCCATCCGCTGCTAAATCCACTCCCAGATATCTAAAACACTTCACTTTCTCCAGTTTTTCTCCATTCAAACTTACCTCCCAGTTAACTTGCCCCTTTACCCTGCTGAACCTAATAACCTTGCTCTTATTCACATTTACTCTCATTTTTCTCCTTTTCTTTCACACACTTTACCAAACTTAGTCACCAACATCTGCAGTTTCTCACTCGAATCAGCTACCAGTGCTGTATTGTCAGCAAATAAATGACTCATTTCCCAAGCCCTCTCATCCCAAAAACCCTTGCATTTACCTCCTCAACCAATCCATCCATAAACAAATCAAATAACCATGGGGACATCACACAGCCCTGCCGCACACCGACCTTCACTTGAGCCAATCTCTCTCCTCTCTTCCTACTCGTGCACTTGCCTTACACCGATGATAACAACTTCTCACTGCTTCTTGCAGCTTACCTCCCACAACATATCCTCTTAAGACCTTCCACAAAACATCTCTATCAACCTTATCATATGCTTTCTACAGATCCATAAATGTCACATACAAACCCATTGGATTTTCTAAGTATTCCGTAAATATATTCTTCATAGCAAACACATGATTCATGCATCTACCACTTCTAAAACCACACTGCTCCTCCCCAGTCTGATGCTCTGTACATGCCTTCATCCTGTCATTCAATACCCTTCCATACAATTTTCCAGGAATACTCAACAAACTTATGCTTCTGAAATTTGAACACTCACCTTTATCCCCTTTGCCTCTGTGCAATGACACTATACATGCATTCCGCCAATCCTCACGCACTTCACCATGATCCATACATACAATGAATATCCTTACCAACCAATCAACAACAGTCACCCATTCTCTTAATGAATTCAAATGCAATACCATCCAATCCCACCGCTTTACCACATTTCATTTTCCGCAAGGCCTTCACCATCTATTCTCTCTTCACCAAACTACTCTCCCTGACCCTCTCACTTCGCACATCTCCCCGACCAAAACACCCTACATCTGCCTCTCTATTATTATCAAAGACATTCAAGAATCCTTCAAAGTACTCATTCTATCTCCTGCTCACTTCATTACTACCTATTATCATTTCCCCCTTCACCAATGTTCCTATTTGTTTTCTTGTTTACGTACATTATCTACCTCCTTTCAAAACATCTTTTTATTCTCCCTAAAGTTTAATGATACTCTTCCACCACAACTATCGTTTGGGTTCTTTATCAAACCTTGCACCTTCCTCTTTCTCTTATTCATCTCTCAGTCATTTGCACTCCTTCCTCTAAGTATCGTCCAAGTGCCCCTCTTATCTCTTTCACTAACTTCTCCATCCCACCACTCACTATCCTTTCTAATCTGCCTACCTCCCACCTTTCTCATGCCAAGTTCTTCTCTTGCACATGCCATCACTGCTTGCCTAAATACATCCCAATCCTCACCTACTCCCCTAACTTGCTTTGCTCTCACCTTTTACCAATCTACACTCAATCTCTCCTGGTATTTCTTCACACAAGTCTCCTTTCCAAGCTCACTTGCTCTCACCACTCTCTTCTCCCTGACATTCTTCTTTTCTGAAACCCCCCACAAATCTTCGCTTTTGCCTCCACAAGATCATGATCAGACATCCCACCAGCTGCCCCTCTCAGCACATAAACATCCAAGTCTCTCTTTTATACGCCAATCAATTGACACAATCCAACAGTGCCCTTTGACTATCTCTCCTATTCATATACGTATACTTGTGTATATCTTTAAACCAGGTATTCCCAATCACCAGTCTTTTTTCAGCACACAATTTCACGAACTCTTCCCCATTTCCATTCACAACAATGAATGCCCCATGTGCAACAATTATACCCTCAACTGCCACATTACTCACCTTCGCATTCAAATCACCCATCACTAGTACCCGGACTCGTGCACCAATACTGCTGACACACTCACTCAGCTGCTCCCAAAACACTTGCCTCTTAGGATCTTTCTTCTCATGACCAGGTGCATAGGCACCCATAATCACCCATCTCTCTCTATCCACTTTCAGTTTTACCCACATCAATCTAGAATCTACTACCTTACACTTTATCACACACTCCCACAACTCCTGCTTCAGGAGTAGTGCCAACTCCAGACTTTACTCCTAAAACATTCCCAAACCACTCTTCCCCTTTACCCTTGAGTTTCGTTTCACTCAGAGCCAAAACATCCAGGTTCCTTTCTTCAAACATACTACCTATCTCTCCTTTTTCTTATCTTGGTTACATCCACACACCTTCAAACACTCCAGCCTGATCCCTCGAGGAGCATGAGCACTCCCCGTTTGGATATATATATATATATATATATATATATATATATATATATATATATATATATATATATTCATTCATTTTCCTTTGTTGCTGTCTCCCGCGTTAGCGAGGTAGCGCAAGGAAACAGACGAAAGAATGGCCCAACCCACCCACATACACATGTATATACATAAACGTCCACACACGCACATATACATACCTATACATCTCAACGTATACATATATATACACACACAGACATATACATATATAATGTACACAATTCACACTGTGCCTTTATTCATTCCCATCGCCACCCCGCCACACATGAAATAACAACCCCCTCCCCCCTCATGTGCGCGAGGTAGCGCTAGGAAAAGACAACAAAGGCCGCATTCGTTCACAATCAGTTTCTAGCTGTCATGTAATAATGCACCGAAACCACAGCTCCCTTTCCACATCCAGGCCCCACAGAACTTTCCATGGTTTACCCTGGTCAGGAAAAAGACGAAAAAAGGCCACATTCGCTCACATTCAGTCTCTAACTGTCATGTATAATGCACAGAAGCCACAGTTCCTTATACAAATCCAGGCCCCACAGACCTTTCCATGGTTAACCCCAGACGTTAGATATCTGGGAGTGGATTTAGCCGCGAAACCACAGCTCTCTTTCCACATCCAGGCCCCACAAAACTTTCCATGGTCTACCCCACACGCTTCATATACCCTGGTTCAATCCATTGACAGCACGTCGACCCCGGTATACCACATCGTGCCAATTCACTCTATTCCTTGCACGCCCCTCACCCTCCTGCATGTTCAGGCCCCGATCACTCAAAATCTTTTTCACTCCATCTTTCCACCTCCAATTTGGTCTCCCACTTCTCCTTGTTTCCTCCACCTCTGACACATATATCCTCTTGGTCAATCTTTCCTCACTCATTCTCTCCACGTGACCAAACCATTTCAAAACACCCTCTTCTGCTCTCTCAACCACACTCTTTATATTACCACACATCTCTCTTACCCTTACATTACTTACTCGATCAAACCACCTCACACCACATACTGTCCTCAAACATCTCATTTCCAGCACATCCACCCTCCTCCGCACAACTATCCATAGCCCACGCCTCGCAACCATACAACATTGTTGGAACCACTATTCCTTCAAACATACCCATTTTTGCATTCCAAGATAATGTTTTCGACTTCCATACATTCTTCAAGGCTCCCAGAACTTTCGCCCCCTACCCCACCCTATGATTCACTTTCGCTTCCATGGTTCCACCCGCTTCCCAAATCCACTCCCAGATATCTAAAACACTTCACTTCCTCGTTTTTCTCCATTCAAACTTACCTCCCAATTGACTTGTCCCTCAACCTTACTGTACTTAATAACCTTGCCCTTATTCACAATTACTCTCAGCTTTCTTTTTTCACACACTTTACCAAACTCAGTCACCAGCTTCTGCAGTTTCTCACATGAATCAGCCATCAGCACTGTATCATCAGCGAACAACAACTGACTCACTTCCCAAGCTCTCTCATCCACAACAGACTTCATACTAGCCCCTCTTTCTTAAACTCTTGCATTCACCTCTCTAACAACCCCATCCATAGACAAATTAAACAACCGTGGAGACATCACACACCCCTGCCGCAAACCTACATTCACTGAGAACCAATCACTTTCTTCTCTTCGTACACGTACACATGCCTTACATCCTCGATAAAAACTTTTCAATGCTTCTAACAACTTGCCTCCCACACCATATATTCTTAATACCTTCCACAGAACATCTCTATCAACTCTCATCATATGCCTTCTCCAGATCCATAAATGCTACATACAAATCCATTTGCTTTTCTAAGTATTTCTCACATACATTCTTCACAGCAAACACCTGATCAACACATCCTCTACCACTTCTGAAACTACACTGCTCTTCCCTAGTCTGATGCTCTGTACATGCCTTCACCCTCTCAATCAATACCCTCCCATATAATTTATCAGGAATACTCAACAAACTTATACCTCTGTAATTTGAGCACTCACTTTTGTCCCCTTTGCCTTTGTACAATGGCACTATGCAAGCATTCCGCCAATCCTCAGGAACCTCACCATGAGTCATATATACATTAAATAACCTTACCAACCAGTCAACAATGCAGCCACCACTTTTTTTAATAAATTACACTGCAATACCATCCAAACCCGCTGCCTTGCCGGCTTACATCTTCCGCAGAGCTTTTACTACCTCTTCTCTGTTTACCAAACCATTTTCCCTAACCCTCTCACTTTGCACACCACCTCGACCAAAACACCCTATATCTGCCACTCTATCATCAAACACATTCAACAAACTCTCAAAATACCCACTCCAACTCCTTCTCACATCACCACTACTTGTTATCACCTCCCCATTAGCCCCCTTCACTGAAGTTCCCATTTGTTCGCTTGTCTTGCGTAACTTATTTCCCTCCTTCCAAAACAACTTTTTATTCTCCCTAATATCTAATGATACTCTCTCGCCCCAACTCTCATTTGACCTATTTTTTACCTCTTGCACCTTTCTCTTGACCTCCTGCCTCTTTCTTTTATACATCTCCCAGTCATTTGCATTATTTCCTTGCAAACATCGTCCAAATGCCTCTCTCTTCTCTTTCACTAATAATCTTACTTATTCATCCCACCACTCAACTACCCTTTCTAAACTGCCCACCTCCAACGCTTTTCATGCCACAAGCATCTTTTGCGCAAGCCATCAATGCTTCCCTAAATTCATCCCATTCCTCCCCCACTCCCCTTATCTCCTTTGTTCTCACCTTTTTCCATTCTGTACTCAGTCTCTCCTGGTACTTCCTCACACAAGTCTCCTTCCCAAGTTCACTTACTCTCACCACTCTTTTCACCCCAACATTCTCTCTTCTTTTCTGAAAATTTCTACAAATCTTCACCTTCGCCTCCACAAGATAATGATCGGACATCCCTCCATTTGCACCTCTCAGCATATTAACATCCAAAAGTCTCTCTTTCGCGCGCCTATCAATTAACACGTAATCCAATAACGCTCTCTGGCCATCTCTCCTACTTACATACGTATACTTATGTATATCTCTCTTTTTAAACCAGGTATTCCCAATCACCAGTCCTGTTTCAGCACATAAATCTACAAGCTCTTCACCATTTCCATTTACAACACTGAACACCCCATGTACACCAATTATTCCCTCAACTGCCACATTACTCACCTTTGCATTCAAATCACCAATCACTATAACCCGGTCTCGTGCATCAAAACTACTAACACACTCATTCAGCTGCTCCCAAAACACTTGCCTCTCATGATCTTTCTTCTCATGCCCAGGTGCATATGCACCAATAATTACCCCTCTCTCTCCATCTACTTTCAGTTTTACCCATATCAATCTAGAGTTTACTTTCTTACACTCTATCACATACTCCCACCACTCCTGTTTCAGTAGTGCTACTCCTTCCCTTGCTCTTGTCCTCTCACTAACCCCTGACTTTACTCCCAAGACATTCTCAAACCACTCTTCCCCTTTACCCTTGAGCTTTGTTTCACTCAGAGCCAAAACATCCAGGTTCCTCTCCTCAAACATACTACCTATCTCTCCTTTTTTCTCATCTTGGTTACATCCACACATTTAGACACCCCAATCTGAGCCTTCGAGGAAGATGAGCACTCCCCGCGTGACTCCGTCTGTTTCCCCTTTTAGAAAGTTAATATATATATATATATATATATATATATATATATATATATATATATATATATATATATATATATATATATATATATTCTATTTATTTTGCTTTATCGCTGTCTCCCGCGTTTGCGAGGTAGCGCAAGGAAACAGACGAAAGAAATGGCCCAACCCACCCCCATACACATGTATATACATACACGTCCACACACGCAAATATACATACCCATACATCTCAATATACACATATATTTACACACACAGACACATACATATATACACATGCACACAATTCACACTGCCTTTATTCATTCCCATCGCCACCTCGCCACACATGGAATAACATCCCCCTCCCCTCACATGTGCGCGAGGTAGCGCTAGGAAAAGACAACAAAGGCCCCATTCGTTCACACTCAGTCTCTAGCTGTCAATATATATATATATATATATATATATATATATATATATATATATATATATATATATATATATGTGTGTGTGTAAAAAATCGTCCAAATGCCTCTCTCTTCTCTTTCACTAATACTCTTACTTCTTCATCCCACCACTCACTACCCTTTCTAATCAACCCACCTCCCACTCTTCTCATGCCACAAGCATCTTTTGCGCAATCCATCACTGATTCCCTAAATACATCCCATTCCTCCCCCATTCCCCTTACTTCCATTGTTCTCACCTTTTTCCATTCTGTACTCAGTCTCTCCTGGTACTTCCTCACACAAGTCTCCTTCCCAAGCTCACTTACTTTCACCACCCTCTTCATCCCAACATTCACTCTTCTTTTCTGAAAACCCATGCAAATCTTCACCTTAGCCTCCACAAGATAATGATCAGACATCCCTCCAGTTGCACCTCTCAGCACATTAACATCCAAAAGTCTCTCTTTCGCGCGCCTGTCAATTAACACGTAATCCAATAACGCTCTCTGCCCATCTCTCCTACTTACATAAGTATACTTATGTATATCTCGCTTTTTAAACCAGGTATTCCCAATCATAAGTCCTTTTTCAGCACATAAATCTACAAGCTCTTCACCATTTCCATTTACAACACTGAACACCCCATGTATACCAATTATTCCCTCAACTGCCACATTACTCACCTTTGCATTCAAATCACCCATCACTATAACCCGGTCTCGTGCATCAAAACCACTAACACACTCATTCAGCTGCTCCCAAAACACTTGCCTCTCATGATCTTTCTTCTCATGCCCAGGTGCATATGCACCAATAATCACCCATCTCTCTCCATCAACTTTCAGTTTTACCCATATTAATCGAGAATTTACTTTCTTACATTCTATCACATACTCCCACAACTCCTGTTTCAGGAGTACTGCTACTCCTTCCCTTGCTCTTGTCCTCTCACTAACCCCTGACTTTACTCTCAACTCATTCCCAAACCACTCTTCCCCTTTACCCTTGAGCTTCGTTTCACTCAGAGCCAAAACATCCAGGTTCCTTTCCTCAAACATACTACCTATCTCTCCTTTTTTCACATCTTGGTTACATCCACACACATTTAGACACCCCAATCTGAGCCTTCGAGGAGGATGAGCACTCCCCGCGTGACTCCTTCTTCTGTTTCCCATTTTAGAAAGTTAAAAAAAAATACAAGGAGGGGAGGATTTCTGGCCCCCCGCTCCCGTCCCCTCTAGTCGCTTTCTACGACACGCGAGAAATGCGTGGGAAGTATTCTTTCACCCCTATCCCCAGGGATAATATATATATATATATATATATATATATATATATATATATATATATATATATATATATATATATATTCTTTCTTTCTTTCATACTATTCACCATTTCCCGCGTTAGCAAGGTAGGGTTAAGAACAGAGGACTGGGCCTCTGAGGGAATATCCTCACCTGGCCTCGTTCTCTGTTCCTTCTTTTGGAAAATCAAAAAAAAACGAGAGGGGAGGATTTCCAGCCCCCCGCTCCCTCCCCTTTTAGTCGCCTTCTACGACACGCAGGGAATACGTGGGAAGTATTCTTTCTCCCCTATCCCCAGGGATATATATATATATGTATATATATATATATATATATATATATATATATATATATATATATATATATATATATATATATATATATATATATATAGCATGAATTCAAATAATTTCATTAAGCTATTACCTCTTTACCACAATAAATTTTTCAAAATATAGCAAAACAAACATTTATAATTTATGATTAAACTACCATACATTGCCATGATTATGGGAACCACAACACCAGCGTTTTCTTATTTGCCATGTAACACTGCTTTCAAACTTGTAAAAAGGTTCATTCACCTCATTTCTGATACTTTTTGGAGTCTGCTCCATACACAGGAAACAAGTGTACAATCAATAACACACTTAGCCAATGATCACCATACCCTCTCTCTACCCTACATGTTTTATGGATGAAATTACCATTGCTAGCAAATATGATATAATGCAAATATAAAAATAAATACTTCAACGGATTTCTCAGATGAGAAATATGTATATATATATATATAAATATGTATATATATATATATATATATATATATATATATATATATATATACACACACATACACATACATACGCACATATACACACACACACACATACATATATATATATATATATATATATATATATATATACATATGAAAAATGTAAGAAACAATTTAGAAAACTGAAACTTCTAGCTTGAAATGAAATGAAAAAATGAATGTCACATGATGGTTCAACCTCTGGCTATGGAAAAAGGAAATGTATAATTTATTTACACAAACGCAATTGAGTGGGAGATGTATAAAAGAAAGAGACAGGAGGTCAGGAGAAAGGTGCAAGAGGTGAAAAAAAGGGCAAATGAGAGTTGGGGTGAGAGAGTATCATTAAATTTTAGGGAGAATAAAAAGATGTTCTGGAAGGAGGTAAATAAAGTGCGTAAGACAAGGGAACTTCAGTGAAGGGCGCAAATGGGGAGGTGATAACAAGTAGTGGTGATGTGAGAAGGAGATGGAGTGAGTATTTTGAAGGTTTGTTGAATGTGCTTGATGATAGAGTGGCAGATATAGGGTGTTTTGGTCGAGGTGGTGTGCAAAGTGAGAGGGTTAGGGAAAATGATTTGGTAAACAGAGAAGAGGTAGTAAAAGCTTTGCGGAAGATGAAAGCCGGCAAGGCAGCAGGTTTGGATGGTATTGCAGTGGAATTTATTAAAAAAGGGGGTGACTGTATTGTTGACTGGTTGGTAAGGTTATTTAATGTATGTATGACTCATGGTGAGGTGCCTGAGGATTGGCGGAATGCGTGCATAGTGCCATTGTACAAAGGCAAAGGGGATAAGAGTGAGTGCTCAAATTACAGAGGTATAAGTTTGTTGAGTATTCCTGGTAAATTATATGGGAGGATATTGATTGAGAGGGTGAAGGCATGTACAGAGCATCAGATTGGGGAAGAGCAGTGTGGTTTCAGAAGTGGTAGAGGATGTGTGGATCAGGTGTTTGCTTTGAAGAATGTATGTGAGAAATACTTAGAAAAACAAATGGATTTGTATGTAGCATTTATGGATCTGGAGAAGGCATATGATAGAGTTGATAGAGATGCTCTGTGGAAGGTATTAAGAATATATGGTGTGGGAGGCAAGTTGTTAGAAGCAGTGAAAAGTTTTTTCGAGGATGTAAGGCATGTGTACGTGTAGGAAGAGAGGAAAGTGACTGGTTCTCATTGAATGTAGGTTTGCGGCAGGGGTGTGTGATGTCTCCATGGTTGTTTAATTTGTTTATGGATGGGGTTGTTAGGGAGGTGAATGCAAGAGTTTTGGAAAGAGGGGCAAGTATGAAGTCTGTTGGGGATGAGAGAGCTTGGGAAGTGAGTCAGTTGTTGTTCGCTGATGATACAGCGCTGGTGGCTGATTCATGTGAGAAACTGCAGAAGCTGGTGACTGAGTTCGGTAAAGTGTGTGAAAGAAGAAAGTTAAGAGTAAATGTGAATAAGAGCAAGGTTATTAGGTACAGTAGGGTTGAGGGTCAAGTCAATTGGGAGGTGAGTTTGAATGGAGAAAAACTGGAGGAAGTGAAGTGTTTTTAGATATCTGGGAGTGGATCTGGCAGCGGATGGAACCATGGAAGCGGAAGTGGATCATAGGGTGGGGGAGGGGGCGAAAATCCTGGGAGCCTTGAAGAATGTGTGGAAGTCGAGAACATTATCTCGGAAAGCAAAAATGGGTATGTTTGAAGGAATAGTGGTTCCAACAATGTTGTATGGTTGCGAGGCGTGGGCTATGGATAGAGTTGTGCGCAGGAGGATGGATGTGCTGGAAATGAGATGTTTGAGGACAATGTGTGGTGTGAGGTGGTTTGATCGAGTAAGTAACGTAAGGGTAAGAGAGATGTGTGGAAATAAAAAGAGCGTGGTTGAGAGAGCAGAAGAGGGTGTTTTGAAATGGTTTGGGCACATGGAGAGAATGAGTGAGGAAAGATTGACAAGGAGGATATATGTGTCGGAGGTGGAGGGAACGAGGAGAAGAGGGAGACCAAATTGGAGGTGGAAAGATGGAGTGAAAAAGATTTTGTGTGATCGGGGCCTGAACATGCAGGAGGGTGAAAGGAGGGCAAGGAATAGAGTGAATTGGAGCGATGTGGTATACCGGGGTTGACGTGCTGTCAGTGGATTGAATCAAGGCATGTGAAGCGTCTGGGGTAAACCATGGAAAGCTGTGTAGGTATGTATATTTGCGTGTGTGGACGTATGTATATACATGTGTATGGGGGTGGGTTGGACCATTTCTTTCGTCTGTTTCCTTGCGCTACCTCGCAAACGCGGGAGACAGCGACAAAGCAAAAAAAAAAAAAAATATATATATATATATATATGCAAGCGAGACAGCGCCAGAGACAGACGAAGGAAGGACACATCCGCTCACATCCATTCTCTAGCTGTCATGTGTAATGCACCGAAACCACGCCTCCCTATCCACATCCAGGCCCCACAGACATTTTCATGGTTTACCCAAAACGCTTCACATACCGTGGTTCAGTCCACTGACATCACGTCGAACACATTATAACATACCATCTCAATTCACTCTATCCCGTGCAAGCCTTTCACTTTCCTGTATGTTTAGGCCCCGATCGCTCAAAGTCTTTTTCACCCCTTTCCTCCATCTCCAATTTGGTCTCCCACTTCTCCTCGTTCCCTCCACCTCTGACACATATATCCTCCTTGTCAATCTTTCCTCACTCATTCTCTCCATGTGACCAAACCATTTCAACACATCCTCTTCTGCTCTCTCAACCACTTTCCTTATTTCCACACATCTCTCTTACCCTTTCATTACTTACCCGATCAAACCACATCACACCACATATTGTCCTCAAACGTTTCATTTCCAGCAAATCCACCCTCCACCATGCAACCCTATCTATAGCCCACGCCTCGCAACCATATATTGTTGGAACCACTATTCCTTCAAACATACTCATTTTACCTCTCGGATATAACATTTTCTCCTTCCACACAATCTTAAGCGCTCCAGGAACCCCCATCCCCTCCCCACCCTGTGACTCGCTTCCGCTTCCATGGCTACATTCGCTGCCAAGTCCACTAATAGGCATCAAAATTTTACACTTCACTTCCTCCAATTTTTCTCCATTCAAACTCGTATCCCAAATGACCTGTCCCTCAACCCTGCTGACCTAATAAATTTCCTTGTATTCATATTCACTCTCATATCTCCCCTTCCACACATACACTATCAGACTTAGTCGCCAACTTCTGCAGTTTCTCACTCGAATCAGCCACCAGCGCTGTATCATCAGCAAACCACAATTGACCCACTTCCCAGGCTTTCTCATCACCAACAGACTCCAAGACTCGCATTCATCTCCCTCACCAGCCCACCCATAATCAAACTGAATAATCATGGTTGCATCACTTACCCCTGCTGGAGACCAACCTTCGCTTGTAACCATTCACTCTCCTCTCATCCTACTCGTGCACATGCCGGTCACACCTTTGATAAAACTTAATCACTGCTTGTAACAGCTTGACTCCCACACCGTATATCCTTAATATATATATATATATATATATATATATATATATATATATATATATATATATATATATATATATATCCCTGGGGATAGGGGAGAAAGAATACTTCCCACGTATTCCCTGCGTGTCGTAGAAGGCGACTAAAAGGGAAGGGAGCGGGGGGCTGGAAATCCTCCCCTCTCATTTTTTTTTTTTTTTTTTTTTTTTTTTTTTTTTTCCAAAAGAAGGAACAGAGAAGGGGGCCAGGTGAGGATATTTCCTCAAAGGCCCAGTCCTCTGTTCTTAACGCTACCTCGCTAATGTGGGAAATGGCGAATAGTATGAAAGAAAAAAAAAGATATATTGGAAAGGATCACAATTTTGCGCGTGATCAAGATATTCCTATGAGTCTACTGGGAAAATGAAACACGATAAGATCCCAAGAGCACTTTCGTTTAATAATCACATCATGAGAAACACAAGAGAGAAATATAACGTTTAGTTGATATACATCGAAGAGACGAAGCTAGGACGCCAAATGGCGTCCTGGCTTCGTCTCTTCGATGTATATAGACTAAATGTTATATTTCTCTCGTGTCTCCCCTGATGATGTGATTATTACACGAAAGTGCACTTGGGAACTTATCGTGTTTCATTTTCCCCGTGGACCCATAGGAAGAGAGAGAGAGAGAGAGAGAGAGAGAGAGAGAGAGAGAGAGAGAGAGAGAGAGAGAGAGAGAGAGAGAGAGAGAGAGAGAGAGAGAGAGAGAGAGAGAGAGAGAGAGAGAGAGAGAGAGAGAGAGAAGAGAGAGAGAGAGAGAGAGAGAGAGAGAGAGAGAGAGAGAGAGAGAGAGAGAGAGAGAGAGAGAGGTTTTACCACCGTTAATTGGCGAAAAGGAGTACAATCTCGTCGAACTTACCGCTCAAAAGAAGTTCATCATTTCCCTACCACTTATTGTAGCGCAACCTTGGAGCTGCAAGAGCCCCGTAACAAGGTAGTTGGATAATAATAATAATAATAATAATAATAATAATAATAATAATAATAATGATAATAATGAATATAGTATCAATGATGATAATAATGCTAATAATAATAATAATAATAATAATAATAATAATAATAATAATAATAATAGATATAATAATAGTAAATATAGTATCAACGATAATAATAATGTTAATAATATGAATAATAATAATAAATATAGTATCAATGATAATGATAATATTATTAATAATAATAATAACAATAATAATAATAATAATAATAATAATAATAATAATAATAATAATAATAATAATAACTATAATAACTAATATAATAAATAAGATAGAGAGAGAGGTAAGACAGACATAATGATCTTGATCAATTATCTGGCCAGCTGGTTTACTGCTGCCTTGATCACCTGGGTACCATTCTGGGCAAAAATGACCTCCTGACCTTTACCAAGAACCACTCACGGGTCGTGTGGCGCACCACTCACGGGTCGTGTGGCGCACCAGTCACGGGTCGTGTGGCGCACCAGTCACGGGTCGTGTGGCGCACCAGTCACGGGTCGTGTGGCGCACCACTCACGGGTCGTGTGGCGCACCAGTCACGGGTCGTGTGGCGCACCAGTCACGGGTCATGTGGCGCACCAGTCACGGGTCGTGTGGCGCACCACTCACGGGTCGTGTGGCGCACCAGTCACGGGTCGTGTGGCGCACCAGTCACGGGTCGTGTGGCGCACCACTCACGGGTCGTGTGGCGCACCACTCACGGGTCGTGTGGCGCACCACTCACGGGTCGTGTGGCGCACCACTCACGGGTCGTGTGGCGCACCACTCACGGGTCGTGTGGCGCACCACTCACGGGTCGTGTGGCGCACCACTCACGGGTCGTGTGGCGCACCAGTCACGAGGGTTCAGTTCCTTCCACGACCATCCACTGACGGTATGGGACTGGAAGAGTAAACAGACTGCAAGTTGCCCACTGTGAGGTCCCATACAGACGATGGCTTTTGAGAGCCATGGGTAAATATATTCATGGACGACTTGTTGGCCAATTCAATCTTGCTATAGATTGTGTGTGTGTGTGTGTGTGTGTGTGTGTGTGTGTGTGTGTGTGTGGAGGGAAACTGGATCCTTTGAAATTTCAACTTTTGGTAAAGTTCTGATCCTAGGGATCAGGCGATGCAGCCAGGAAGGATAAAAGTTACACAAAGAATATCTGAAACATCTTTAAATACTCGTTTATGAAGGGAAAAAATATAGACCAATAAATACTGAAGTTCGTATTTTTCTCTACCGCATCCGTTCGTGCTACCGCAAGCGGTGTGAGGGACTAACATATAATCATATGAACTCCTCAGTCACCATTTAAACACCTGTAACAACACTAAGTATAATAGATATTACAGTGTGTACCCCCGCGCGCCGCCACACACCGCACAGTCACTTGACAACATACACAACATTTCCTTCAGGGCGTGAGGGTCGAACCCGGAGCCTAGACTGCAAGCCCCACACACCCAGGCCAGCCTACGCACACAAGAATGACGACTCTATCCAATGTTTACAGCCAACTCTAAATTCGGAATATATATACATATATATATATATATATATATATATATATATATATATATATATATATATATATATATAAGGCATGTGTACGAGTAGTAAGAAAGGAAAATGATTGGTTCCCATAGAATGTCGGTTTCCGACAAGGGTGCGTGATGTCTCCATGGCTGTTTAATTTGTTTATGGATGGGGTTGTTTGGGAAGTGAATGCAAGAGTTTTGGAGAGGGGCAAGTGTGCAGTCTGTAGTGGTGTCGGTTGTTGTTCACTGATGATACAGCGCTGGTGGCTGATTCGGGTGAGGAACTGCAGAAGCTGGTAACTGAGTTTGGTAAAGTGTGTGAAAGAAGAAAGCTGAGAGTAAATGGGAATACAAGCAAAGTTATTAGGTTCAGTAGGGTTGAGGGACAAGTCAAATAGGAGGTAAGTTTGAATGGAGAAAAACTGGAGGAAGTGAAGTGTTTTAGACATCTGGGAGTGGACTTAGCAGCGGATGGAACCATGGAAGCGGAAGCGAGTCACAGGCTGGGGAAGGGGCGAAGATTTTGGGAGCGTTGAAGAATGTGTGGAAGGCGAGAAGGTTATCTCGGAGAGCAAAAATGAGTATGTTTGAAGGAATAGCGGTTCCAACAATGTTATATGGTTGTGAGGCATGGGCTATAGATAGAGTTGTGCGGAGGAGGGTGGATGTGCTGGAAATGAGATTTTTGAGGACAATATGTGGTGTGAGGTGGCTTGACCGAGGAAGTAATGAAATGGTGAGTGAGATGTGTGGTAATAAAGAGAGTGTGGTTGAGAGAGCAGAAGAGGGTGTATCGAAATGGTTTGGTCACAAAGAGAGAATGAGTGAGGAGAGATTGACAAAGAGGATATATGTGTCAGAGGTGGAGGGAACGAGAAGCGGGAGACCAAATTGGAGGTGGAAGGATGGAGTGAAAAATATTTTGAGCGATCGGGGCCTAAACATACAGAAGCGTGCAAGGAACAGAGTGAATTAGAACGATGTGGTATGCCGGGGTCGACGTGCTGTCAATGGATTGAACCAGGGCATGTGAATCGTCTGAGGTAAACCATGGAAAGGCCTATTTGCCATTTCCGCGTTTGTGAGGTAGCATTAAGAAAAGAGGATTGAGCCTTTGAGGGATTATCCTTACTTGGCCCCCTTCTTTGTTCCTTCTTTTGGAAAATTAAAAACGAGAGGGGAGAATTTTCAGCGCCCAACTCTCTCCCCTTTTAGTCGCCTTCTACGACACGTAGGGAATACGTGGGAAGTGTTCTTTCTCCCCTATCCCCAGGGATAATATATATATATATATATATATATATATATATATATATATATATATATATATGTATATATATATATGTGTGTGTGTGTGTGTGTGTGTGTATACATGAGTGGTTGGACCATTCTTCGTCCGTTTCCTTGCGCCACTTCACTGACGCGGGAAACAGCAATTAAGTATAATAAAAATGATAAGATACACAACTACATTATAATAATGCGACAGAAGCTTACCGTAAAGGGATGGGCTCTGACATCACACCAACCAGGACCAACCTTAATGATTAGGTCCAGGGACAACAATAACGATCCAGGGACAACCTTAATGGTCCAGAGACAACCTTAATGGTCCAGTGAAAAACATTTATGGTCCAGAGACAACCTTAATGGCCCTTAGAAAACTTTAATGGTCCAACAACCTTAACGGAGCAGGGGCAACATTAATGATCTAAGGACATCAACAATGGTCCAGGTAAAACATTATTGACCCAGAGAATAACATTATTGACCGAGGGACAACATCAGTGGTTTAGGGACAACCTTATTGTTCCTGAAAATAATAATTACAATCCTAAGGTGTTTATAATGTAGTGGTCGAAGATGTGAGGGAAACACTAGATAAGATTGGCAGTGTAAGGCACAACATGGAGGAACATGGGTGATGGTGGACGCCTTACACGTTTCTGTGGATTGTGCTCAAACACCTGTCTCCTTACCTACCGGCGGTTCAGAGTGTAACTACCCCCTGTCTATCAGCATTCCCTCTCAACTACTGTCTCTTTTCTTCAGTCCTCTGTCTACAGAAGGCACCTTTATAACATGGTCACTTGCCTTCTGGACCTGCCTACACCTATAACCTAATTCTATCCATAAACCCCTATAAACAATCGTGTCACATGTACAGAGGCCTCTGTCTACTGCTACCATGTTGGACGTGGCCACCTACGTACGGTGACCATACTGTCTCCAACCGTCAATAACCGTCACCACTTTAGACGGATCAGTCGTCAACAAATATTACTCTGCCTTTAAACCATCCACTGGTATAATGATACAGCAGCGGTCATCAGTGCAAGTTCTGCAGTCATCAGACGACCGCCGGTCCATCTAAGACCACACATGCTACAGTTACGTCCTCACGCCTCACGAGCAGCAGCATGAGGGAGTAGGATAAGCTCAGGGTAGGCAGGTGGAACATGACGGTGGACACTGATTCACTGCTACGCCACAACATACATACACGATGAAGTTAGTTACATTTTAGAGAGAAATAGAAATATAAAAAGAAAGCAGAAAGGATTCTTCAGAACCTGAACAATAATAACCACATTTTTCCCTCTTCCACAGGTGTGTCCCGGAGTGCCCTCTCTCCTCGCGGCTCCTCCCCCCTCCCCCTTTTCTCCCGGGAACCCTCACCCTCTTCCTCCTCCTCCTCATCTCCGTCTTCCGGGGTCGTGAGCCTCCCGCCGGCCACCACCAGAGCCTCCTCGGCTACATCCTCCATGAAGACCCACATGTCATCATCCTTCACGCTGGAGGTGACGAAGACCTCCACTTCTGCCTCCTCCTCCTCCACCAACCTCACCTCCTCCTCCACCACCACCACCACTCTCAACCCGTCCAACGCTCCCAACACCAACTCGTCTCTCCACCACTTCCCAACCTCCCTCTCCCCACACACCTCAGTCCCCTTCTCCTCTGCCGCCTCTCCGTCGTCGTCGTCAGGTCCTGCAGCGTCGCCGCCCTCGTCAGGGCTGTGCTGGACTGGTGGGTCAGGCGACTCCCTGGCCCTCACCCCCGACCATCGCGGCAACCTCTGGCTCCTGACCTCCTCCAGGCTTGGGTGAGACCGGTAGAGAGAGAGAGAGAGAGAGAGAGAGAGAGAGAGAGAGAGAGAGAGAGAGAGAGACAGACAGAGAGAGAGAGAGAGAGACAGAGAGACAGACAGACAGACAGACAGAGACAGACAGACAGACTACTTACGACAATATTCTGCTACAAGACAGACAGAGCTAGGGCGTAGCGCACCGCAGGAAAATCTTAAGAACGAGCAGAAAGAGAGCAAGAAAATAAGACACGAATGAAATACAAATTATTTCCACAAGACACAGCTGCAAGCGAGGCCCAGTCGAGCAAGGTTGAGGGGGCGGGGGTGCCGGTTAGTGAGCCGATGCCCGAGTCTTGAGGAAATATCATTAAAATTTTCCCTGCGGCAGACTGACTGTTCCGCCTTCAACTGCTGCATTTCTTCCATCCTTCCCTTAAAGTTAGACTCACTCTCCCACACCTGTGCCCCAGGTAGCCATGCTGAACATTTATCAAGCCTAGATGCTTTTTACTATCCTTCACATTACATGGAATTTAGAAAGTTAATGCATGGTAAAAGTACATAAAAGAACACGCAAAGAAACACACAAACAGACGTGTGTGTGTGTGTGTGTGTGTGTGTAGGTGTGTGTGTGTGTGTGTGTGTGTGTGTGTGTGTGTGTGTGTGGGTGTATGTGTGTGGGTGTGTAAGAAAGATGCTTAGTTTACCCACGAGTAAATTGCTCCCACACCCACCATGAATGCAATCCATCCGTCTCCCTGGGCGCTGAATTCGTGAACTGATTCCCCTGTTCGAATGTCAATCCATTACACTACCCTTCTCGCAGTGCCACAGTCAACCCTTACCTGCGATGAAATCGTGAGTGTGGTTAGTATGAGGAACTGTATAAGAGCTGTATCGTAGTAGAGAGAGATACATATACAGAACGCCCTCCCCGTACTAACAAAGACGTAACTACATAACAGTAACCCCACACAGCCTACCCATAGTTCCCCAATTGTGTAACACACAACACTGCTCCTCGAACAACTACCTAAATTTAAACTAACGCCAGCAAATATGAGTTAATATCTAGTGTCCATTTTCTCAAGCATTTTCCCCCGTAGCTGTACTCCGCCTGGCATTTCCATTCTTCTCGTTCCTGAAAAGACTGTTGTCTTGTATAAACAACAACAACAACAACAACAACAACAACATCAACATGCACAGCTCTGAACACATAACTACAGCCCTCGGCTGACTTGAACCAACTTCCGACTTCCTCCATCTTGACAGGAGTTTCTTTCCTCAAAAATTTTTTTCCTTTACTTCCCCTCCCTCCCCCCCTACCCCCTCATGTTTGTCCCTGCACATCATAATGGTGTGAGACATGTGGAATAATTGTGACAAAACTTTGAAAAACTGGTCCACAACGGAATCAAGTTAAATATTCCACTCTCACCCACACAACATGACCTCGGACCCCGACCACTCTACTCCACCTCGCACAACATACCCTTGATGAATTTAATCAACCACAAAAGCCAGCCCCTTCCTGCACAATAACAGAGACAACTAATAGCTACAAAGTATTTGCCACAATACCCTCAACCCATCCTCACCCAGATGATACTTGACGTCACCCTTCAAAATAATGAAAGAAAAAAATGGCTGCCTCACTCACAAAGGCTTCACCTTGAAAACAACTTTGCAGTAGAGTTCCCCAAGAAGCGTTTTTCTTTCATCCTCTTCCTAAATAACTTCCTAGCAGACCATAGTATGAAGGTCCTCTCATACGCAGACGACCATAAGATCACATCTCGGCACCCTGACATCATAAAAGCAACGACAGACATGTCAACATTACACTGTTGTAAGTGTCTTATCCAGCACACATAATGTCCGCATCTCAGTCATCCCTTTTAACCCTAAACAGATACGATTCCAACTTGCGCTCTTCCGTCGCCTTACATAGCCAATCACTCCCAGTTGACAAAACCTCAACTATTCTAGGCATCACTTAAAAGACACCCATGACATTCACTCCCCACACCTCAAACATCAACACAAAAAACAACAAGCAAACTAAATGCCCTTACAGTACTAACTGGTACAAGGTTTAGATATCGCAAAATAATACCTTAGTATCCTCTGAAAGCAATTCAAACGGTCCACCCTAAACTCTGTCACTACCTGCATTGTTATCCCTCTGTTAAAAGAAAATATTATATAGCTGCATACGTTAAACTAGCGGCCTACTGGCCTCACACACTCAGCACCTACACAACGAAGCGAAGATTCTCTAAATACCATCCCGTCTCAATATGCAACAGCACTAGACCTTTCCCATCCAAAGAGCAATAAAAAAAAAAGGTTACCCCAGCTTCACACGAACATCCTACAGTCACTGCTTCAAACCACAACCAAAATACACAACACTGACAAAACATATTTACACACCGAAATGACTCGAGAGACATCAAACAAGTGACCTCCTAGCTCTGTACAAACACCAATCCTACCAGCAATACACTTGTGTGAAACCACACTCACCAGGCATGCGAGTTACTCTTTCCCGCCTACTCGCTGGACATCACCCACCCCTACTGTGGCCGACAACATTACAAAATGCCATGTTAACATATCTCAAGACCCTTCATATCCACGATGCAACTACCACAATGAAGACACTGAACACTTAGATTACCCCGCACCTGCGCACTGGGACATACATCACCATTACACTTCACAACCTGTGGACATGCACAGAAACAAATAAGAAAGCTATAGAATTCAAATTATTCTCAAGAAGGCAATAAGTATCATTGACTGGACATACTGACACCCTAGCCACATTATATACACAACACCGCCATGAAAATACTAACAGTGACCTGTTCTATATCGAACGACATTCAGAAAACGTTGATTTTCACCATCTGCAGCCTAGGGCGTCATCTGACTTTACCTGCTGTGACTTCTTGCTCAAGATGTTACCACTTGCAGGTGAAATCCAGAAAACATCCTCGCTACTCTAAGAAATTTTGAAAATCACAAACCTAACATAGTGGTATGTAAGAAAAAAATTATCATAATTAGATTTCTAAAAAAAATAAAATAAAATAAAAGTCATATTCTTAATGCAGTCATTATATCTTTCAAAATAATTCACAATGAAATTATGAGTTTGCTCTTGAAATGGGCAAAGGCAGAATAGGAAAAAAAATCATGATTAAATCATTGCTATCATTCTTTAATAAGATGCTGGATTAATCTGCTGGATTAATATTAATATAGAGAAGAATCTCCAACGAAAACAGTTCTTTAGCTACTGAATCATATCTGATAATGCAAGTCAAACATCTGACCAATCATTGATACTTGATCCTAATAATAAGATTAAGTGATTCAATTTAAAACACCCAGTAGATCATACATCTGTACATGTTTTCTATCTGCAACACAATTCTTCCTCTTCTTCTCTTTCCAGGATATCAGTTCTCCAACATGATCTCATGCACATAACTTTATCAGACAAATCTACTTAATATTGTCTGCATTTATAAAAATATTAGGAACCCATTTCAAAGATTTCTTGTCTTCAGAACTTGGTGGGACAGAAAAATAATATATCAAACTTCAAGGTTAATACTAGGAAAAAAAAAATCAATCTTAAAGAACTGAAATTCTAAACTTTCATGACCACTTGTGAACCCTGTAGACCCCAGTAGCTGATACTATTAATGTTGTATTTGGTCTATGATCTATCTAAAATTTACGAGAAAAATCAAACCATTATATTTTTCTATATTACCGGGTGATTTATCATACCCGATAGTCCAATGATTAACCTGCCCCGACCCTGCAAAACCTGTGAGAACTGGGAACTTTGACAAGGCTGATATAGTATGTATTTAACACTATATTCCCAATAGAAGTCTACTTATTTTTCATCTGCGTTTCCCAAAACATTCGCTAGCGGCGGAAGAAGCCTATCCTTTACATACACTTATAATAAAGTTTTGTTTTTTTTTCGTGCCATTAACGCTTTCCAAATATCTGCCTTGAACATACGCACCCCAGGCCTCAGCCAGGTACCCACTTATCAACCAACCTAGAAGGGAGGATGAATATCTGAGATGGATGTAGGAGTGACTGACATTCCTAGGGTCCTAACTCAAGCGGGTCCAAACCTGGGTTGGCCCATGATAATGTGGTTCATGACGCGAACCATTACACCACTTTCTTTAAATGGTTGTATAAACCTACTTTCCCCATGCATCCATTCACGGCAAATGAGTCGGCGGGGTGCAGTTGGTACATTGTACCCAGGCCCGGGGGTCCAAATGGGGGCCCGAGAATTTCCAGGGATCTCAGAAAATGTTTGCATATCCTGAAGACTAGCATTCACATTTTGTGCGAGCCTACAAAGTTGAAATATTCTTAAAACACATGTAAAGTAGACACTACTGAACTGTAATACTTCAGTGAACACTGAAGATATTGTGAACATATTCTTAAAGGAGACCCGAAATACTAAGTGAACACTGAACAGATATTGTGAACATATTCTTAAAGGAGACCCGAAATACTAAGTGAACACTGAACAGATATTGTGAACATATTCTTAAAGGAGACCCGAAATACTAAGTGAACACTGAACAGATATTGTGAACATATTCTTAAAGGAGACCCGAAAGAAACTTTGAAACCTCTGATAAAAATTCCTCTCAGAGGCTGTCCATCTGTAAAACAAGTTGTTCACGATCCTAGTGCACGACTGACCGCCCTTTTCATCTGGCCTCCATAATCATCACATAAATCAATCTTACAGAGAATAGTTGCTTCTGTACACTGCTCTGGTGGCTCTTAAAATATTTCACCAAGACTGCAGATAATAAGTGATGGGAAATCAATAGTTTGTCCAAGGTTTTACGTATTCCGTAGTGTTACTAACCTAATCATGACATCGAGACTCGAGATCATCAAGATGTACCACACACAAAACAAGTTGCCAGGAGGGGAAAAAATCAGTTTTGAGGATACAGTTTACTGACGCAGACAGAAACGATCAAATCATCACAAGTACTGGAAAACAAAGACAAAAATCCTGGAAAAATAAACAACCTCCAAGCTTTCGACTGTAAATCTAGCCATTGTCAAGGATCGTTAACAATGGCTTTAAGTACAATGTAAAGCTTTGAGTTTGTGTGTTTATTTTTGCGGAGAGTTTACTCATATCATTGCTCCACTTGCGTCCGAGAATTCCACAAAGAACTGAGAGAGATGAAAATAAGCTAACCAAGGAAACCGAGAAATGAGTAATGGCATTTTAATTAAACGTCGTATGTAGGACTAAACTTATCAGCCTTTGGAAGAGAATCAGGCCACGACCAGTACGTCATGCTTGATATATAAGCTATAAAGTAGACATTTAATGTAACGTTTTCTTTACCTTGAACATCCATAAATTCGAACATGTCCAAACATATGATTAGTCACCCAGTGGTCTTTAACCCGCTCCAAGTATGGCCTAACATTTACCGCAGGTTGGATATCGACTGCTAGTTTGCCAGATTCCACACAATACACATCAAATACATAAAAATATATATACATTCGAAAAGTTATTTCTACTTACCTTATCCATATGATGAAGCAGCGCTGGTGGTGGTGGTGGTGGTGGTGTGTGTGAATCACTCGGCAATACTAATGGTAAAACATATTTCGAATCAAACACAACACCTCGAAACTTCAGCCCAAAATGTAACTTCTATGCACTCTAGTTCCATATCGAAATCTATTATGTCCACTTTTAAGAAGCAAAAAAATCTTATCACATAACAATCGTTAGGTTTGATTCACTAGTAAGACAGGCACTAGGCTTAGATTGCTACCAAGTAATAATGTTTATAGCGTCCTCGTCTTGCCATAATCTTAGGGAAATGTTCTCGTCACTCACAACTGAAAACAAGAGACAGCGCACTTAATTAATTTGTATATCTACTCGCTTGTAGACAATTATGCACCTCTAAGACACTGAACACTTGCCCATTATTCAAAATGGTTAACTTAAGTACTTCAAATATCTTCTTATAACAGTCCCATAAATACACACAGTATACGTACACAAATAGGATCACCGTCCAACGTCCACCACGGTGCGTGCCCGACCCTGCCCGGCTGTCACACACACACACCAGACGCCGCTATGGCGGCAGAGACTCCAAGTAGTTTCGTTCGTCCATATTTTTCGCAAGTCGTTCAGATTCCTAGTGCTTGTCTGACGGCCATTTTCAATATCAAATGAGATCAGTAGCATCATGACGTACCCCTAACGTATGATATAAGAATTCGTATTAAAAAAAAAAAGACAAATTATAGTTATTTGGAAACGATAGCTCTTTAGAATTGCTGGTTATCGCTAAACAAACGGCTGCTACCACCCCCTAACATGCATGACTGGAGACAATCTCTTAAGTTAGGATGAAGTAACTTTTCCCTGTAATACTGACCATCATGCACTATATAATGAATTCAGGAATGAACATTTTGCCTTACCTTGTTGTGTTTGCCATGATAAAACCTTGTTCCTGATGTAATAATGATAATTTGTAGCCTCTTCTGTTTCATTCTTATTCCCCGTTATGCTCGGCTGTTCTCCTAACTTGATGAAGCTGCACATCTTATCATTCATCACTGTAATGAGAGACTCAGTTGTTTCTTGTGTCCAGTGTTATAGGGAGGATCAAGTATATACACACTCCGGAACATGACACACGCATCAACTCATGCTCAATGTGTTACAAGCAAAACATGAACTCCTAGGAGCTACACTTTTAAAAGTACTTATTACTTTCTTCATTTTACTCAGTTGTTCGAAACGTCAATAGAAAGCAATGTGACCAGTTATACCACCATTGCATCCGATCCCCTGTCAGTCCTGAATTCAATCATTTCATCCACATCAGTTGTCTTATTACATATAGCCTCCGCTATCTACCCCTCCTCCATGCACCCTCTACTTCCCGTGTTGCATCTCTTCACCAGCCTATCATCTGCCGTACCTTCTACACGGCCATACCGATAAAGATTATTTCCATCCATATACTTTTCTTACGACTTCTTCACACCACGCAGCCTCCTCATACCATTGTATCCTCGCAATTCCAACCATACTATCCAAATTATCCATTTGTGGTGCCCTCATCTTTTACCTAACTGTAGTTTTCACCATTCACCGCAGCTTTCAGTGCATGACCAATTCTCTTGCCTTGCATGACCACCTTCAACTTCCAGTTTCCCAACTGCCAACCTTACCAATCTTTTCTCCCATAAAACTTCCAAATCTTCACCATGTAAACTGAGCTTACACTCTAACTTCCCCTTCCTTCTACAAACCAGCGTCTTAACTCTATATTTGTAGTCATTTTCCTCCTCTTCCTCAAACACACACACACACACACACACACACACACACATACACACACACATCATGATCATCATCATCATCGGACCGACCCACCAGTCTACCCAACACCTTCTCTGATGCTAACAGCACACTATCATCAGTACACAACAGCTGTGACAACGTCCACTCTGTTCCTCCGAGGTTCAGTATCCTATCACAATCACTCCACCTTCCTCCCCCGCCCTACATAATAATCTAGCCATAAAAACATTAAATAATCACGCTGCCACATAGCTTTGTCGCTCCCCCACATATACTGGCAACTGCCCACTCATACATCATCAAATATTCATTCACTTATACACGACTTCCATTAGAGAAGAAAACTGAAAAGAAAACTCTTAACTTCATTCGGAAGTGTTACATGCACGCCACACGTAATCAAGACTAAACCATTACCGACTGTCTTTTCTTCATATTTACCATCGCTTTCCAAAACATGTGATACTTTAAAAATCATATTTAATTGGCCATCACTTTTATTAAACTATGACTGTTCTTTCCTTTTTTTTCTATAAAATTAAAAAGTGAGATTCTTTTAAACTGTTTTTATAGGAACTGTGTTACATATGAAACACACTAAAACCTATGAGTTTTACTCGAGTGCAATCTGTCATTCACCACAATTTGAATTTCTTTGTAATTTTATGTCTAATGTTACTACATGATTAGCGTTAACAAAATCTTATCCTTGTTTTCATCATATTTATATCAACTGGTCATCAAAAAATTTGACTTTTTTTGTCCCACAGACTAATATAGGTGGACCTTATAGTACTTTTTACGCTGAACTCGGATATCTTTAGATTTTTTTTATCAAGCATATGGTTTTTAAGTGACAGAGCAATTGAACGTTACAAAAATGTATATTACTCATTCACAAATAATGCTGGTATTACACTTAAAAAACTTACCTTTGAAGTGAAGAAGTGTGGGACTTTCGGCTATGTTTGGCCTCAGAAACATCCCTCCTTCAGTGTCCAGCAGTAACCTGCCAACACAGAGGGGCTTCACTCCTTGCTACCACTTTTCCATGTCCAAAATGTCCTGGTGAAATCTTTCGCCATGCTCATCATTGATTGCCCCAAGATTTTCTGGGAAAAACCTTAAGTGCAAATCCAAAAAAAGTGAATTTTTAGACTCATATTGGAACCCAGAGCTTTATATGAAGTCAATTGATCTTTTCCATCACAGTAGTTTTCTGTGATTCCCCAGAATATCTCTGCAAACTTTTAGCTTCATCGAATTTTTCATCTCGAAGCAGTTCCCTTATCTGTAGTCCTGCAAAGATACCCTCCTTGAATTTTTCATCGCTGGTTCTGGGGAATTTATTCCTCAAATATGTGAACCTATGGCCAGTTTTATTCATACCTTTAACGAAGTTCTTCATCAACCCGAGCTTAATAGGCAAAAGGAGGCAGATTAATTTTCTCGTGATCAACAAGAGGAGGATTGATGACATTCTTCTTCCATAGAGTCAGTGATGTTCGTTTTGGCCACATTTTCTTGACAATGATTTTTCTTGTCTCGGCTGACCCACTCACAGAGGAAACAACAGAACCTCATGTTGCATACCGATCAAAAGTGCCACAACCTTTAGGTCACCACATACATTCCACTTAAAGTCTCCATATTCTTTTTTTCCAAAAGAAGTTTCATGTTATCATACGATTCCTTCATGTTAGCAGCTGCGTGAGCCAAAGGAACGGAGGGGAACTTATTTCCGTTGTGGAGCAGAACCGCTTTCAAGCGTACTTTGATGAGTCAGTAAACAAGCGCCGCTCTTCTTTGTTATATTCGTGGTCAGTTGCCTCCATAACAGAACGAACATCATTGCAAAACACCAGAGTATCTTCAAGGGAGAAAAAGTCTTTGAAAACGACATGGCGGTCACGATTAAATTTAACAAACTTTAGTTTCATTCTGGAAAAGATTCCAGTCCTTTAACCTCGAACCCAAAAGTTCGACTTGCTTCTTAGACAAATTTTAATCACGGACGAGATCATTAAGATCTCCTTAACTCAGCAAATGTGGTTCACTTGAAAGACACCTTGCTTCAAATACTGGATCCAAACTGTCCTCTACTTGGTCTACTTTTTAATCACCAGATTCATCGTCACTCAGCGTCATGTTTCTTGGTGGCTCTGGCACAGGTAACTCCTGACTGTGAGGTACTGGCCTCATAGCAGCTGGTAAATTAAGATAATCAACAGTATGTTTGGATTTTGATGTTATACCATTTGTATTTGTCTGTCAGGCAGAAGTAGCAGTGTGAAGCGTGATCTTTGTGTTCTCTCCAAACTACAAGAATAGTAAAAGGCTGGTGGTGGGCGTGAACCTTCTGGCCCATGTTGCGAGAAGCCTGACACATGTGACACAACAAATATGGGGGTCCAACTCTCATCCTGGTCACCCACTTTACAACCAAAGTTATGCTCAGAACATTTTGTTAATGAGGGATTTGAAGGAATGTTTTTGTGATATGAATGTCCGTTCACTGCAGCTGGATCAGAAAGAATTCGGACAATTTACACAGTTTGTGGGCATTATAATGGTGGCTGGGGTGTCAACACAACACTGGGGTACACAACAGCACAATCTGTCAACAGACTGGAAAAGACACTTGTTTACACATTACGTTCTGGCCCACCACTGACACAGAACTGCTGCTCTGCATCACGTGACCACTGGTTGAATATCACAACAACATTTCCAGTCGTGTTTCTGCAGGCCCCTGCTGGTGACTCATTGATCTAGGCTTGTGCTTTCTAAAAGAAGTTATTGCTCTTCACAAACAATGAAAATACCTGTGTTTGTTGAATATGTTGTTTCATATGCTCCGTAGAGCACTGGTACATACATACTGTACGTAATGATATACGAGTACGCTGGAACAAAGAAAAAAATGTGACAGAAATCCTAAAAACATAATTGGATTCAGCGTGCAGAAAAAATACATAAGAAACATATTTTTTCCATGGGGCAAAATCTTTGTTGATCAGTGATTGTTCAATGTCTAACGTACAAAATATATTTTTCGAGTTATATACTCGGTAGTGGTTCTCTACAGTTTTTTTTTTTTTTAATCATTTAGGAATATTCTATATATAATAAAGCGTTTCCGGGACCCTTAACCCAATATAATGATCGGATGGATATTTTTTCAACGTGGGAGGCTCAAGTAATGACTGAAGCTGAGGGATTTGAAAATCTGAAACCTTCTCTCTCTCTCTCTCTCTCTCTCTCTCTCTCTCTCTCTCTCTCTCTCTCTCTCTCTCTCTCTCTCTCTCTCTCTCTCTCCATGGTAAGAGGCCTTCCCTGGCTCTGTTGTCTGAATCACGAGTATCTCAGTACAACTTTATAACGTTATTCTTAAACACGTATGAGCAAGACACTACCTCCCTGATACACACCACCCACCCACACATCCCCTCACACGATCGTACCCGGGCCTCCTACCCATCTATCACTCCCTCCTTCGCTACCTCCCCCGCCTCTCCATTCAACTCAACGTCCACCACACAAGAACCCCCCACGACCTCCGTCCCCCATACAACCCTATATCCAATACTTCTATCTCAAATTCCTCCCAGAACGCGCGTTAACCTCCACGTCCTCCACTTCTGTATCATCACCTGCAACACATGTAACCATTACTAGCATCATCACCTTCCCACACTTGACGGCTGGCTGATCATCGTAATGTGCTGGCGGACTTCCACGAACATTTCATCCCATATTGATCCTTGGTCAAGTGCGACTCGCCCTCTCTTGCCATAACCAGGTGTATCAACCAGCAGGCCTGGCCTCTTACACCGCCTCACAACATTGCCTCACCCAATCTGAAACTTAGAGTCTAATTTTCTCTTCCAGAAATACATCTCGACCAAATCGGTTTCAGGCACAAGCAGACCACATTTAGAAAATGGTCCTCGGGTGTTCACTTGCCTCTCGTACTGCCCAACGGTGAAACAACCAGAACAAACAGGAAAATGTTATTCATGACGGGGAAGTAAATGATGAATGCTACGTGTGAATGATGCATGATAACAGGACCATGGCGCGTGACCCGGACAACCTGCCACAGTACGAGAGGTGGTGTGAGTACTGACGGAGGTGATGTGACTACTGACGGAGGTGGTGTGACTACTGACGGAGGTGATGTGACTACTGACGGAGGTGGTGTTAGTACTGACGGAGGTGATGTTACTACTGACGGAGGTGGTGTTAGTACTGACGGAGGTGATGTTACTACTGACGGAGGAGGTGTTAGTACTGACGGAGGTGATGTTACTACTGACGGAGGTGGTGTTAGTACTGACGGAGGTGATGTGACTACTGACGAAGGTGATGTTAGTACTGACGGAGGTGATGTGACTACTGACGGAGGTGGTGTTAGTACTGACGGAGGTGATGTTACTACTGACGGAGGAGGTGTTAGTACTGACGGAGGTGATGTGACTACTGACGGAGGTGGTGTGACTACTGACGGAGGTGGTGTTAGTACTGACGGAGGTGATGTTACTACTGACGAAGGTGATGTTAGTACTGACGGAGGTGATGTGACTACTGACGGAGGTGGTGTTAGTACTGACGGAGGTGATGTGACTACTGACGGAGGTGGTGTTAGTACTGACGGAGGTGATGTGACTACTGACGGAGGTGGTGTGACTACTGACGGAGGTGGTGTTAGTACTGACGGAGGTGATGTGACTACTGACGGAGGTGATGTGAGGACTGACGGAGGAGGTGTTAGTACTGACGGAGGAGGTGTGAGTACTGACGGAGGTGATGTGAGTACTGACGGAGGTGATGTGAGTACTGACGGAGGTGGTGTGAGTACTGACGGAGGTGATGTGAGTACTGACGGAGGTGATGTGAGTACTGACGGAGGAGGTGTTAGTAATGACGGAGGTGGTGTTAGTACCGACGGAGGAGGTGTTAGTACTGACGGAGGTGGTGTGAGTACTGACGGAGGTGATGTGAGTACTGACGGAGGAGGTGTTAGTACTGACGGAGGAGGTGTTAGTAATGACGGAGGTGATGTGAGTACTGACGGAGGTGGTGTTAGTACTGACGGAGGTGATGTGAGTACTGACGGAGGTGATGTGAGTACTGACGGAGGAGGTGTTAGTACCGACGGAGGTGGTGTTAGTACCGACGGAGGAGGTGTTAGTACTGACGGAGGAGGTGTTAGTACTGACGGAGGAGGTGTGAGTACTGACGGAGTAGGTGTTAGTACCGACGGAGATGGTGTTAGTACTGACGGAGGTGATGTGAGTACTGACGGAGGTGGTGTGAGTACTGACGGAGATGGTGTTAGTACTGACGGAGGTGATGTGAGTACTGACGGAGGTGCTGCTATTACTGACGGAGGTGGTGTTAGTACCGACGGAGGTGTTAGTACTGACGTAGGTGGTGTTAGTACCGACGGAGGTGGTGTTAGTACTGACGAAGGTGGTGTTAATACTGACGGAAGTGGCGTTAGTAAAGACGTAATGGGTTTAGTACTGACAAAGATGGCATTGATACTGACGGAGGTGCTGTTCGTACTGACGACAGAAACAGTGTAGTACAAGTTGCAGTGATTTTATTACACATGTAATGACTGTATTACATATTGACGCAGGTAACGTTATGACTGTATCACACAGAACAGTCACACATTGACGCAGGTAACGTTATGACTGTATCACACAGAACAGTCACACATTGACGCAGGTAACGTTATGACTGTATCATAGTCACGCATTGACGCAGGTAAAGTTATGACTGTATCACACAGTCACACATTGACGCAGGTAACGTTATGACTGTATCACACAGAACAGTCACACATTGACGCACGTAACGTTATGACTGTATCAAACAGTCATACATTGACGCAGGTAACGTTATGACTGTATCATAGTCACACATTGACGCAGGTAACGTTATGACTGTATCATAGTCACACATTGACGCAGGTAAAGTTATGACTGTATCACACAGTCACACATTGACGTAGGTAACGTTATGACTGTATCAAACAGTCATACATTGACGTAGGTAACGTTATGACTGTATCATAGTCACACATTGACGCAGGTAACGTTATGACTGTATCATAGTCACACATTGACGCAGGTAAAGTTATGACTGTATCACACAGTCACACATTGACGTAGGTAACGTTATGACTGTATCAAACAGTCATACATTGACGTAGGTAACGTTATGACTGTATCATAGTCACACATTGACGCAGGTAACGTTATGACTGTATCATAGTCACACATTGACGCAGGTAACGTTATGACTGTATCATAGTCACACATTGACGCAGGTAAAGTTATGACTGTATCACACAGTCACACATTGACGTAGGTAACGTTATGACTGTATCATAGTCACACATTGACGTAGGTAATAACGTTATAACAGTGCATATCTAACGTCCCCCTTCCGTCCACAGGCCACAAGTCACACCAGGTCGAGTATGGGTCCTCAACTTCACCTCACTGACCTGGCATGACCTGGGACAGCCCCAAGACGACATGCGAGGGGGTCATGAGGTCAAAAGCGGAGACTCAGGGAAGGAAATAGATTCTTTGTCGGCAGGGAGCGCAGCAGGGGCCGGCCAGAGGACCACAGAGCCGCTGGTCTTCTGTCCGTGGTCTCAGGGTCTGGTGGCCCTCTACAGCGTTAACAACTCCTCCAGTACCTGGCTCAGGCCCTACACCAGTGCCAGCTGGCACATACTCGATCAGAAGTTCACCTTCCCCTCAGGAGCGGCGTCTGTGGTAGCCAGCTGGTGCGGCCGACTGCGTGACACTCTCTGGCTCCTGACTGCCACCAGCTACAACACGCTGGAGACGCAGGCCACGACGGTGGACGGGCCTCCTGTCAACACCGGCAGACAGACTCTCTGGAAGCTGGACCACACGGCCAAGTGGTCGGCCATAGAACTAGTGATGGACAGAGAAAACGTGTTCAGTTGGCGTCACAACTTGCGGAGCTGGAGTGACGAGCGTGGCGACCTGTTCCTCCTGCAGAGACGAGAGAACGCGAGTGATTCCCTGCGTGTGGTGAAGTTCGACACAGTGTCGGGCACACGGACTATCCTCTCCCTGCAGCCCAGCCGACACGGCGGCGGGGTCTGGATCCCCAGCGCATCTGGGGAACTCTACTCCTTATTTTCTGACTCCCAGGGCTCCTGGATCAAGACATTTAGCTACTATACTGGTGTTGTTTTAAGCAAAGAGAGGACGCAGCTCCCCGGCCATGTTGATAACCTGTTGGTCAAGATCAACGGGACGATATACAACACCATCCCTCGGTGCAGCCAGGGGCCTCCCCCGGCGGCGGGGGTGGGCGGTCAGGCAGCAAGACCCACGGTACACTTGTATCATCTGGCCCTGTCGTCTGGGTGTCCGCGGGGCAACACACGCGCTGCAACGCTACAACAGAGCAACACTGCTGCAGCCACCACCTCCCACATCTCTACCGGTCCACACACCCGTCGCTTCTCCGAAATCCAGACTAAGGTTGGGGAAGGGAGGAGGGCCGGAGCAGACGCGTCCCCCAGTCCCCCTCATCAAGCTGGACGCGACAATATCCCCATCTTCGTCACAGATGGCACGGTGAGTTGCAGTGGACGGCAGGTACTGAGGTAACCACGTCAATACGTGAGTGTGTCATAACCTGTTACTTATCCTACTACTACATGGCACGGTGAGTTGCAGTGGACGGCAGGTACTGAGGTAACCACGTCAATACGTGAGTGTGTCATAACCTGTTACTTATCCTTCTACTACATGGCACGGTGAGTTGCAGTGGACGGCAGGTACTGAGGTAACCACGTCAATACGTGAGTGTGTCATAACCTGTTACTTATCCTACTACTACATGGCACGGTGAGTTGCAGTGGACGGCAGGTACTGAGGTAACCACGTCAATACGTGAGTGTGTCATAACCTGTTACTTATCCTACTACTACATGGCACGGTGAGTTGCAGTGGACGGCAGGTACTGAGGTAACCACGTCAATACGTGAGTGTGTCATAACCTGTTACTTATCCTTCTACTACATGGCACGGTGAGTTGCAGTGGACGGCAGGTACTGAGGTAACCACGTCAATACGTGAGTGTGTGATAACCTGTTACTTATCCTACTACTACATGGCACGGTGAGTTGCAGTGGACGGCAGGTACTGAGGTAACCACGTCAATACGTGAGTGTGTGATAACCTGTTACTTATCCTTCTACTACATGGCACGGTGAGTTGCAGTGGACGGCAGGTACTGAGGTAACCACGTCAATACGTGAGTGTGTCATAACCTGTTACTTATCCTTCTACTACATGGCACGGTGAGTTGCAGTGGACAGCAGGTACTGAGGTAACCACGTCAATACGTGAGTGTGTCATAACCTGTTACTTATCCTTCTACTACATGGCACGGTGAGTTGCAGTGGACGGCAGGTACTGAGGTAACCACGTCAATACGTGAGTGTGTCATAACCTGTTACTTATCCTACTACTACATGGCACGGTGAGTTGCAGTGGACGGCAGGTACTGAGGCAACCACGTCAATACGTGAGTGTGTCATAACCTGTTACTTATCCTACTACTACATGGCACGGTGAGTTGCAGTGGACGGCAGGTACTGAGGTAACCACGTCAATACGTGAGTGTGTCATAACCTGTTACTTATCCTACTACTACATGGCACGGTGAGTTGCAGTGGACGGCAGGTACTGAGGTAACCACGTCAATACGTGAGTGTGTCATAACCTGTTACTTATCCTACTACTACAGTGGTAGAGAGTTGCACACACGTGTGGCTACATCATCTGAAGTGTCTCCACCGTCAGAACACATTCTACATTTTTGAATGCTCGTCACATTCACAATCTTATTCACTAAGTTTACTCCACTAATCTACTGCTCTTGTAATTAATTTTTTGTTTGTTTGTTTATCACTTGATTCCAGGTTATGTCTGAACTCTGGTTGTTCCATCCCTGCAACTTTCGCAGAAATGTTCACTGTCTACTTCATCAAGCTGGTTTAAAAACTTAGGTTGTTATCAGGTAGCCCCTTACTTTTCTCTCTTTCATGGTGGGCAGATCTATGGCCTCCAGTCATACCCTGTTATTCAGCTTTCTTAAATCTGGTACCATCTTTGTTGCCCTCCTCTGGACCTTCTCTTTTAGCTCTTTGTGCTTCTTTAAGTGCGGTGATCAAACCCTATCCATACACATGAATGTTATTCTAAAACTAACACATACTTTGTCTCCTCCTATGAGTTATTAACGCGAGATTTGAGCGTCAGATAAAGAAGGATGTTCACTCGTAAGTGTCTAACACAAACAAACACACTCTCGCAGCTGATCTCCAATGTAATGTTCATATAAAACTCCTCTTTCGCTGTGTCTCATACTCGTTATTTCACATCTACTCGAGTTGAATTTCATCAGCTTTGAATAAGACCAATCATTATTGAGTTTGTCGAAGTCCCATTATAAGGTCATGCATTTCCCAGATTATGTTACTGTAGAAATTGTTGACTTCTGTGTACTTCCATGCTAAATCTTCAAGCCAAATTTCATTTCTGCCCTTCTTATGTTCCCATCCACCTACATATATATTCTTTCTTTTCTTTCATACTATTCGCCATTTCCCGCGCTAGCAAGGTAGCGTTAAGAACAGAGGACTGGAACTTTGAGGGAATATCCTCATCTGGCCCCCTTCTCTGTTCCCTCTTTTGGAAAATTAAAGAAAACTGAGAGGGAGGATTTCCAGACCCCCGCTCCCTTCCCTTTTAGTCGCCTTCTACGACACGCAGGGAATACGTGGGAAGTATTCTTTCTCCCCTATCCCCAGGGATATATATATATATATATATATATATATATATATATATATATATATATATATATATATATATATATATATATATATATATAACTACGAACAAAGTGTATAGGAGCGCGCACCTTCATAGAACATACAAACCTCCAACAGCCAGGATCGAACCCGGGACCCCTGTGCAACAGGCGGGAATGCTAACCGATAGGCTATGGGCCTGGCTAATAGGAAATAACTATTCGAATACTATGTACTCGAATACCCTTCGTCTCACATTGGTGAACAAAGTGGTCTACACCGGTCATTTCCCGCCTGTTGCACAGGGGTCCCGGGTTCGATTCTGGCTGTTGGAGGTTTGTATATATATATATATATATATATATATATATATATATATATATATATATATATATATATATATATATATATATATATATATATATATATAAATATATATATATATATATATATATATATATATATATATATATATATATATATATATATATATATATATATATATATATACACATATATTATCCCTGGGGATAGGGGAGAAAGAATACTTCCCACGTATTCCCTGCATGTCGTAGAAGGCGACTAAAAGGGGAGGGAGCGGGTGGATGGAAATCCTCCCCTCTCGCTTTTTTTTTAATTTTCCAAAAGAGGGAACAGAGAAGGGGGCCATGTGAGGATATTTCCTCAAAGGCCCAGTCCTCTGTTCTCAACGCTACCTCGCTAATGCGGGAAATGGCGAATAGTATGAAAGAAAGATATATATATATATATATATATATATATATATATTTTTTTTTTTTTATACTTTGTCGCTGTCTCCCGTGTTTGCGAGGTAGCGCAAGGAAACAGACGAAAGAAATGGCCCAACCCCCCCCCCCCCATACACATGTATATACATACGTCCACACACGCAAATATACATACCTACACAGCTTTCCATGGTTTACCCCAGACGCTTCACATGCCTTGATTCAATCCACTGACAGCACGTCAACCCCGGTATACCACATCGCTCCAATTCACTCTATTCCTTGCCCTCCTTTCACCCTCCTGCATGTTCAGGCCCCGATCACACAAAATCTTTTTCACTCCATCTTTCCACCTCCAATTTGGTCTCCCTCTTCTCCTCGTTCCCTCCACCTCCGACACATATATCCTCTTGGTCAATCTTTCCTCACTCATTCTCTCCATGTGCCCGAACCACTTCAAAACACCCTCTTCTGCTCTCTCAACCACGCTCTTTTTATTTCCACACATCTCTCTTACCCTTACGTTACTCACTCGATCAAACCACCTAACACCACACATTGTCCTCAAACATCTCATTTCCAGCACATCCATCCTCCTGCACACAACTCTATCCATAGCCCACGCCTCGCAACCATACAACATTGTTGGAACCACTATTCCTTCAAACATACCCATTTTTGCTTTCCGAGATAATGTTCTCGACTTCCACACATTCTTCAAGGCCCCCAGAATTTTCGCCCCCTCCCCCACCCTATGATCCACTTCCGCTTCCATGGTTCCATCCGCTGCCAGATCCACTCCCAGATATCTAAAACACTTCACTTCCTCCAGTTTTTCTCCATTCAAACTCACCTCCCAATTGACTTGACCCTCAACCCTACTGTACCTAATAACCTTGCTCTTATTCACATTTACTCTTAACTTTCTTCTTCCACACATTATGTGACATTCATTTTTTTTCATTCATTTCAAGCTAGAAGTTTCAGTTTTCTAAATTGTTTCTTACATTTTTCATATGTATATATATGTATGTGTGTGTGTGTGTATATGTGCGTATGTATGTGTATGTGTGTGTATGTGTATATGTATATATATATATATGTATATTATCCCTGGGGATAGGGGTGAAAGAATACTTCCCACGTATTCCTCGCGTGTCGTAGAAAGCGACTAGAGGGGACGGGAGCGGGGGGCCAGAAATCCTCCCCTCCTTGTATTAACTTTCTAAAATGGGAAACAGAAGATATATATATATATATATATATATATATATATATATATATATATATATATATATATATATATATATATATATACATATATATATATATATATTTTATTTATTTATTTTGCTTTGTCGCTGTCTCCCGCGTTAGCGAGGTAGCGCAAGGAAACAGACGAAAGAATGGCCCAACCCGCCCACATACACATGTATATACATACACGTCCACACACGCAAATATACATACCTATACATCTCAATGTACACATATATATACACACACGGACATATACATATATACACATGTACATAATTCATACTGTCTGCCTTTATTTGTTCCCATCGCCACCCCGCCACACATGGAATAACAGCCCCTTCCCCCCTCATGTGTGCGAGGTAGCGCTAGGAAAGACACCAAAGGCCCCATTCGTTCACACTCAGTCTCTAGCTGTCATGTAATAATGCACCGAAACCACAGCTCCCTTTCCACATCCAGGCCCCACACACTTTCCATGGTTTACCCCAGACGCTTCACATGCCCTGGTTCCATTGACAGCACGTCGACCCCGGTATACCACATCGTTCCAATTCACTCTATTCCTTGCACGCCTTTCACCCTCCTGCATGTTCAGGCCCCGATCACTCAAAATCTTTTTCACTCCATCTTTCCACCTCAAATTTGGTCTCCCACTTCTCCTCGTTCCCTCCACCTCTGACACATATATCCTCTTGGTCAATCTTTCCCCACTCATTCTCTCCATGTGACCAAACCATTTCAAAACACCCTCTTCTGCTCTCTTAACCACACTCTTTTTATTTCCACACATCTCTCTCACCCTTACATTACTTACTCGATCAAACCACCTCACACCACATACTGTCCTCAAACATCTCATTTCCAGCACATCCACCCTCCCCCGCACAACTCTATCCATAGCCCACGCCTCGCAACCATACAACATTGTTGGAACCACTATTCCTTCAAACATACCCATTTTTGCTTTCCGAGATAATGTTCTCGACTTCCAAACAGTCTTCAAGGCTCCCAGAATTTTCGCCCCCTCCCCCACCCTATGATTCACTTCCGCTTCCATGGTTCCATCCGCTGCCAAATCCACTCCCAGATATCTAAAACACTTTACCTCCTCCAGTTTTTCTCCATTCAAACTTACCTCCCAATTGACTTGACCCCCAACCCTACTGTACCTAATAACCTTGCTCTTATTCACATTTACCCTTAACTTTCTTCTTTCACACACTTTACCAAACTCAGTCACCAGCTTCTGCAGTTTCTTACATGAATCAGCCACCAGCGCTGTATCATCAGCGAACAACAACTGACTCACTTCCCAAGCTCTCTCATCCACAACAGACTGCATACTTGCCCCTCTTTCCAAAACTCTTGCATTCACCTCCCTAACAACCCCATCCATAAACAAATTAAACAACCATGGAGACATCGCACACCCCTGCCGCAAACCTACATTCACTGAGAACCAATCACTTTCCTCTCTTCCTACACGTACACATGCCTTACATCCTCGATAAAAACTTTTCACTGCTTCTAACAACTTGCCTCCCACACCATATATTCTTAAAACCTTCCACAGAGCATCTCTATCAACTCTATCATATGCCTTCTCCAGATCCATAAATGCTATATACAAATCCATTTGTTTTTCTAAGTATTTCTCACATACATTCTTCAAAGCAAACACCTGATCCACACATCCTGTACCACTTCTGAAACCACACTGCTCTTCCCCAATCTGATGCTCTGTACATGCCTTCACCCTCTCAATCAATACCCTCCCATATAATTTACCAGGAATACTCAACAAACTTATACCTCTGTAATTTGAGCACTCACTCTTATCCCCTTTGCCTTTGTACAATGGCACTATGCAAGCATTCCGCCAATCCTCAGGCACCTCACCATGAGTCATACATACATTAAATAACCTTACCAACCAGTCAACAATACAATCACCCCCTTTTTTAATGAATTCCACTGCAATACCATCCAAACCTGCTGCTTTGCCGGCTTTCATCTTCCGCAAAGCTTTTACTACCTCTTCTCTATCTACCAAATCATTTTCCCTAACCTCTCACTTTGCACACCACCTCGACCAAAACACCCTATATCTGCCACTCTATCATCAAACACATTCAACAAACCTTCAAAATACTCACTCCATCTCCTTCTCACATCACCACTACTTGTTATCACCTCCCCATTAGCCCCCTTCACTGAAGTTCCCATTTGCTCCCTTGTCTTACGCACTTTATTTACCTCCTTCCAGAACATCTTTTTATTCTCCCTAAAATTAAATGATACTCTCTCACCCCAACTCTCATTTGCCCTCTTTTCCACCTCTTGCACCTTTCTCTTGACCTCCTGCCTCTTTCTTTTATACCTCTCCCACTCATTTGCACCCTTTCCCTGCAAAAATCTTTCAACTGCCTCTCTCTTCTCTTTCACTAATAATCTTACTTCTTCATTCCACCACTCACTACCTTTTCTAATCAACCCACCTCCCACGCTTTTCATGCCACAAGCATCTTTTGCGCAATCCATCACTGATTCCCTAAATACATCCCATTCCTCCCCCACTCCCCTGACCTCCTTTGTTCTCACCTTTTTCCATTCTGTACTCAGTCTCTCCTGGTACTTCTTCACACAAGTCTCCTTCCCAAGCTCACTTACTCTCACCACTCTCTTCACCCCAACATTCTCTCTTCTTTTCTGAAAACCCCCACAAATCTTCACCTTCGCCTCCACAAGATAATGATCAGACATCCCTCCAGTTGCACTTCTCAGCACATTAACATCCAAAAGTCTCTCTTTCGTGCGTCTATCAATTAACACGTAATCCAATAACGCTCTCTAGCCATCTCTCCTACTTACATACGTATACTTAAGTATATCTCGCTTTTTAAACCAGGTATTCCCAATCACCAGTCCTTTTTCAGCACATAAATCTACAAGCTCTTCACCATTTCCATTTACAACAATGAACACTCCATGTATACCAATTATTCCCTCAACTGTCACATTACTCACCTTTGCATTCAAATCACCCATCACTATAACCCGGTCTTGTGCATCAAAACCACTAACACACTCATTCAGCTGCTCCCAAAACACTTACCTCTCATGATCTTTCTTCTCATGCCCAGGTGCATATGCACCAATAATCACCCATCTCTCTCCATCAACTTTCAGTTTTACCCATATCAATCTAGAATTTACTTTCTTACACTCTATCACATACTCCCACAACTCCTGTTTCAGGAGTACTGCTACTCCTTCCCTTGCTCTTGTCCTCTCACTAACCCCTGACTTTACTCCCAAGACATTCCCAAACCACTCTTTCCCTTTACCCTTTAGCTTCGTTTCACTCAGAGCCAAAACATCCAGGTT